>NC_084753.1:16773559-16988559 GCF_033978785.1 Entelurus aequoreus | reverse complement strand
AAAATCTAATTTCATTGACAACCTGGTCTGTTGAAGATAAGGCCCTTTTTAAAAAAATAAAATAAAATAAGATAAATAAATAAACATTTTCTTGGATAAAAAAGAAAGTAAAACAATATAAAAATAATTACATAAAAAATAGTAATTAATGAAAATGTTAGTGGACCAGCAGCCTATACAATCATGTGTGCTTCAGGGACTGAGTCCCTTGCAGATGTGTTGTCTATGTTGTGGGAACCAGAATATTGGTAGCAGAAAGAAATAACCCCTTTTGTGTGGATGAGTGTGCATGGGGGAGGTTGTTTGGGTTGATGCACTGATTGAAAGTGTATCTTGATTTTTTCTATGTAGATTTAATTTAAAAAATAAAAATAAAAAAAATAAAAAAATGTAATTTTTTTTTTTTTTTTTTTTTTTTTTAGAACAGGCCCGCGGGCGACTCATCTGCTCCTTACGGGCGACCTGGTGCCCGCGGGCACCGCGTTGGTGACCCCTGGTCTATATAAAGTCTTTTATATTAAAGAACATCCAGTTTTTATGGCAAACACATCAAATATGCAACATTTTCCCTCAAAATATTTTCAAAGTGGAATAATTGGAACCTTAAGTAGGTCAATAATTCCTAAAAACATTGACTTTGATTTAGTATTATTTTTTGAGCAAGGACAATAACAAAATCTCACTGAAATTCTTAAGGATCCAAAAGGGCTTCGCTCATAAAAGTGTTAAAAATAAGTATTTTTTATTTTATTTTATTTTTTTAATCTCTAGATCAATTTCCTATCTACTTAATTAGACATTGTTATAATTTTTTATGTTTGTTTTTTGTTTGTTTGATAAATGCGTTTTTTTTTTTACTTGGAAAACTTAGTTTTTTATGGCAAACACACAAAACATGCTAAATTTTCCCCAGAAAATATTTACAAATCCAATGGTGCCTTAGGGAGGACAGAATGATATATGTCAATAAAGCAGGGGAGTACAAAGTGCAACCCTCTACAAAATTAGCCGCAACAATTCATACAGCAAAATGATATAATGTAACAAGACTGTTGTTGCTCAGAAAAAAATAGTAAATCAAAATCAATGTTATGAATTATTGACCAGGTTAAAATTTGTCACATCAAATAATCCACCTCAACAATATTTTGAGGGAGAATGTTGCATATTTTGTGAGTTTGCCATCTAATAAAAAGTTTTCTATGTCAAAAAGCAAAAAACAAATCGATAATACAAACGTATAATTGGATAGATCTGAAGTTTATCTAGAGATTTAAGCATTGAAAGTAAAAAATAAAATACTGTTTGACTTATTTTAACATTGGAGCCCTTTTGGATCCTTGTGAATTTTAGTGGTATTTTTGTAAAACTTTTATTGCTCAAACATAATGATGAATCCAAATCAATATTGTAATGAATTATTGACCTATTGAGGGCTGTATTTTACTTCACATCAAATGACTTTTAAATATTTTCTGGGGAAAATTTAGCATGTTTTGTGTGTTTGCCATAAAGGACCAGAGGGCGGGAGCACATTACACCAGTTTTAAAGTCGCTGCATTGGCTCCCCGTCCCCTTCAAGGTTGATTTTCAAGTTCTTTTATTAGTTTTTAAAGTTCTTCATGACATTCCTACCTATCTGACCTGCTTTTACCGTATCAACCCTGGCGGATCCTGAGTTACTCTGGTATTGGCTTTTTTAATCTTTACCAAAAACCAGAACAAAGATCTACCGGTGTTACCGTACCTGGGTTGCACATGATGTCAGCCAGCTCTTTGCACTTAGCAATCACTCCAGCAGCACTAAGAGCGGACTCGGCCAAACTAATAACGTTGCAGTTTTCAATCCAACAAGGTAACTGAGTCAAAACACGCTCCAATTTAGGTCAAGTAAGGTTCCACTTTTCCAAAAATGTGCTAGCTTGATGCTAAGACACATTGGCTTTGGTATTGACATGCTACTGATAAGCATTAGCGATTTTACATGGCAATTTTAACACCTCCAAATGTGCTAATGAAAACTACAACTAAGATGCACGATACAATCAAACAGCTGGTGCGTAACAAACACAATACTTACAGTAGTAACACTTTTTAGGGTGCAACACACAAAAAACACAGCACTAACTATAGATTACTGCCATCTTGTCTTGGACGTGCAACTGTAATTGCAACTTTAATGTTATACGTGCAAGTGATAATACATACAAAAATAAATAAAACAAGATATACTGTAACAACTAGATAGCAGTTATCATAGTCAGCTCATTTTAAGTTGTTGCAATAAAAAATTAGATGTTATCATCAAAAACAATTAATATTTCTTAACACACACAAAAGCACCCAAAATTGGTACCGTACCAGTTCAAACCTTGGACCAAAGTGTCTCCCTCACAAATTCCGAGGACTCACACCCGTATAATCTTGCAAGTTGGTAGTTTTACCTGTGATCGCCAAAAAAACAAAAGAGTTAGGTGCTGAGGCCGAGTTATCATTGTGTTCATCGGCCAGGCAGGAGTCGTGTTGCTCCCAAGGGTCTATGCCTTCATAGTGTGTGTGTGCAGAAAACATCGCACAGGGCGATGTGATGCGTCTAGTGCAGTAGCCTTGGAGTAGTAGTACCTGTAGTTAGTGCATGCTGCATGCCGCTTTTGCTTGCTATGCTGCATGCTGCTTCTGCCTGATACTCATTGCTTTCAGCTAGTGCCGCCGGCTAGCCCTCTGTCTCAGAGGGCGAAAAGAGGAGCCGAGTGCATAAGCCTCCTCAGCCGGTACATAGCCTCTCCATTGTCAAGACTCGTACATGCCTCCTCGTGGCCACACACGGTAACTGGAACCTCGCGGTTCCAGGCTAAGTTGTACGGGATCTCGGAGCAGCAGGGGGCCCCAGAGACGGGGCATGCAGGCCCACCGGTGTGTGGACATGCCCTGGTGCCCAGTCAACCCCTGTCCCAGCTATGGGTAAATAACCCCAGCTATGGGCGAATAGTGAAAACCGCCTCAACGGTGGACCAGGCGGAAGATGGCGGCAGCGGAATGCACCACAACGGCTGGGAAGGCGGATGAAGGCTGCAGCAAAGACGGGTCCCCAGTCGTCTTGGTCTCCATGCCACTGGACCCTGGCCCGCTCAATGCCAAGGACTGTGTGGTGGCTGACCGTGCACCAGTCTCCCCACATTAAAAGATTCCACGCACAGGCGTCCTCCATATAGGGAATCCACCCTAACATCCCGGATTAAGTCCTATGGCGACCAGCGAATGGCGACGGGGGTAGGATTGTGAGATCTGGAAGCCTCCAGTCAAAAACTGGCACATAAGGCGGTGGGTGCAAGATTCAGTCGCTGGGCTCTTGGAATGAGGCAGAAAGAGCCCTTCGGCAGCTACACTCACGACTGAGCAGTCCTCTTTAGGATCCACTCTGCTCACCCCACCTGGGGAAGGGGCTAGAAAAGGTGCCCTAAAAATAGCCTGCCTCTAACCTCCCGACTGGACTACCGCATCCAGAGGGATCACCATATGCGGTCGAAAAACACGAAATATGAATTTTGGAGCGTGGAATGTACGCACAATGATGGATAATACGGCCAGCGACAGACCAGAGAGGAGAACTGCGATCATTGCCAGGGAACTGCAGAGATGCCGGATAGACATAGCTGCACTTTCCGAAACCCGACGTGCAGACGAAGGACAACTGAAGGAGGAAAAGGGTGGCTACACTTTCTTCTGGAAAGGAAAAGCCTCTGATGAGCCCAGAATCCATGGGGTTGGATTTGCCATCAGAAACCAGCTTGTTAGTCACCTCTCTGAACTTCCCGTGGGGATTAGTGAACGTCTCATGACTGTCCGTCTGGTGCTCACCAACAACCAGATGGCAACAGTTATCAGCGCCTATGCCCCTACTTTAGACTCTGAAGACGAAGTAAAAGAGACCTTCTACGCCTGCTTAGATGAGACACTGTCTAGGATCCCAAAGGAGGATAAGATTATTCTCCTAGGTGACTTTAATGCCAGGGTCGGCCGGGACCAACACCTCTGGAAGGGCACTATAGGGAAGGAAGGCATCGGGAACATCAACTCCAATGGAATCCTGCTTCTCAGCAAATGTTCACAGCACAACCTCACAATTACCAACACTCTCTTCCGCCAGAAAAACAAACTGAAGGCATCTTGGAGGCATCCTCGATCCAAACAATGGCATCTCATTGACTATGTCATTGTGCGAGCCAGGGACCGTTGTGATGTGAACATCACAAGGGCCATGTTGGACACAGATGCCTGTTGGACAGATCACCGCCTCATTCGCTCCACAATGTCCATCAGACTTAAGAGGAAAAGGAGGGTTCAAAAGAAGCAGATCCGGCCAAGGCTGAACCTCGAAGGCCTGAATGAAACTGCCACCCAGCAGCAACTTCAGACATCCCTTGAGGAAAGCCTCCAGCAGGAATACCCTGATAACATCGAAGAACACTGGAACCTGCTCAAATCAACCATCCTCGTTACCTGTAAAACCACCCTTGGGTACAAGTCCAGAAAACACCAGGACTGGTTTGATGAGAACGACACAGAGATAGAACAGCTCATCTCCAAAAAACGGAGTGCCTTTCACACCTGGCAGAATGATGTGACCTGTAAAGCCAAAAGAATAGCTCACTCGAGAGCCAAGGCAGATGTTCAGAGCCGGGTAAGGGAGCTTAAGAACTCCTGGTGGACTGAAAGGGCTCTGGAGATCCAGAGACTAGCAGACTCAGGGGACACCAGAGGCTTTTTTAGTGCTACCAAGGCTGTCTATGGGCCAACTTACCGCGGCCTAAACCCCCTGCGCTCAAAGGATGGGCAGCAGCTGCTAAAGGACAATGAGTCCATTAATGCCCGATGGAAGGAGCACTTTCAGGAACTCCTCAATCGTGACAGCACAGCTGAACCAGACATCACCAACCACATCCCCCAGAGTCCCATCAGGGAAGATATGGGGGAACCCCCCACCATAACAGAGGTTCAAGATGCCATCAGGAGCCTAAGGAACAACAAGGCTGCCGGACCAGATGGGATCCCAGCGGAGATCCTAAAGGAAGGTGGAAGAGAGCTCCTGTATCAAATCCACACCCTACTTCTCAAGGTCTGGGAAAAAGAAGAACTCCCCTCAGAGCTCAGGAACGCTCTTATTGTGACCATATTCAAGAAGGGGGACAAGGCTGACTGTGGAAACTACAGGGGCATCTCACTCCTGTCAACAACTGGCAAAATCTTAGCTCGTGTCCTTGCAAATCGATTGCTACCACTATCTGAGGAAGCACTCCCAGAATCACAGTGTGGCTTTCGCCCAGCTAGAGGCCCAGCCGACATGATTTTTACAGCCCGCCAACTCCAGGAAAAATGTCGTGAACAAAGACAGCCTTTGTACATGGCCTTCATAGACCTGACAAAGGCCTTTGACACGGTAGACCGTCAGGCTCTGTGGAGTGTGCTGTCGAGGTGCGGCTGCCACGATAAATTTATCAGAATAATGAGGCTTCTACATGATGGCATGGCAGCCACAGTGCTCAGCAACAGCGGCTCCGAGTCTGAGCCTTTCACTGTGGAGACGGGTGTCAAGCAAGGGTGTATCATAGCTCCCACCCTGTTTGCCATCTTTATTGGTGCTATACTGCACCTCATTGGCAAAGAGTTGCCACAGGGGATCCCCATCCTGTATAGAACCGATGGCAGGCTCTTTAACCTTAACAGGTTCAAAGCCAAGAGCAAAGTTAGAAACACCACTATCATGGAGCTTCAGTACGCGGACGACAACGCCATCGCAGCACACTCAGCAGAAGAACTTCAGGGTATCTTGAATGCCTTTGCTAAGGCATACAGAGCCCTGGGCCTTGCCCTCAACATCAAGAAGACCCAGGTCCTACATCAACCTCCACCCAACCAGCCAACTAATCAGCCCGCCATAAACGTGGACAACACCCCCCTTGAAAACGTTGACCACTTCCCATACCTCGGCAGCATCCTCTCCTCCAAAGCGGACATTGACTCAGAGGTCAACCATCGCCTGAGCTGTGCCAGTGGAGCCTATGCCAGACTCAGGAGGAGAGTCTTTGAGGACCGGGATCTAAGGGCTCAAACAAAGCTCCTGATCTACAGAGCTGTTGTCATCCCCACCCTGCTGTATGGGGCAGAGTCATGGACTACTTACAGTAGGCACCTGAGAGCCCTGGAACAACATCACCAGCGATCCCTACGGAGGATTTTGAGGATCAGTTGGGAGGACAGACGCACCAACATCAGCGTCTTGGAGGAAGCCAACATGCCCAGCATCACCACCACAATTATGCAGCACCAACTCCGCTGGACAGGTCACGTCATCCGCATGTCCAACACACGTCTTCCCAAACAGGTCCTTTACTCCCAGTTGAAGGAAGGTCAGCGTGCCCCTGGTGGGCAAAAGAAACGTTTCAAGGATAACATCAAGACCAGCTTAAAGCATTTCCACATCCCCATGAACAACTGGGAGGAAATAGCACTGGACAGGCCTCGCTGGAAGAAATCCGTACAAGAAGGTGCAGCACTCTATGAGATGGAACTCCGCCGTATCGCAGACACAAAGCGACAACACCGCAAGGAAAGACAGAAGAAGGCTCCCCCCCCATCAACCACTCCCATTTTCCCCTGCCCACATTGCACCAAAATATGTGGATCACGGATTGGCCTACACAGCCATCTACGGATCCACAAATAGACGACCCTACGGAGGACAGTCATACTCGTTTCGAGTGACCGCCGATGATGATGATGATGATGATGATGCCTTCATAAGATGACACAATCAGTGACCTGCAGCCAGCTGGGATGTCTGGGAGTTGGGGAATCACATTACTCAGGTAAGGCCCTGAGGAATGTGGCGGACACTGTACTCTGTACTGTGCGTGTTATCAACGCATGACCAGGAACTGATGAAAGGTGCGTCAATTTTGATGATTAAATATGATGCAACTGGCTTCGTGTGTGTGTGTGTGTGTGTTCTTGTATTTCTAGCCTTCTTGAGACATCAACAAGGAAAAGTACCTTCCATATGAGGAGCGGTGAACAAGTTAGGACATAAATCATGGTCCCAATACGGAAAACCATTGCATCTAATAGAGAATGTCTCATTTGCACCCCTGGTGGTGAAATCTATCAAAATTAAGGTGGTCCCAAAAAAGGAGTGATTTTTCAAATTGACGGTGTGCCGGTTTTAAAAGTGCTCTCCCTCTGGTCAACATATGAAATAACAAGTGTGTGTAAGAAATTCAAATGCGAGGGGGGTGGTTGGGGGCGGGGGGCGTGGTTATTTACAGCTAGAATTCACCAACTCGAGTATTTCATATATATATATATATATATATATATATATATATATATATATATATATATATATATATATATGAAATACTCGAGTTGGTGAAAGTCAAGTATTTCATACACACATATATATATATATATATATATATATATATATATATATATATATATATATATATATATATATATATATATATATATATGTATATATATATATATATATATATATATATATATATATATGTATATATATATATATATATATATATATATATATGAAATACTTGACTTTCAGTGAATTCTAGCTATATATATATATATATATATATATATATATATATATATATATATATATATTTATATTTATTTTATTTACATATAAATAAAAGAAATACTTGAATTTCAGTGTTCCGGTGGCTATCCATTAGATGGCAGTATTGTCCTGTTTAACTTCTCTGTTCATGATGAGAGCATCATTTCGGCCACCGTGTTCAATGGAGAAGTCTGTTCTACAAAATTTACAGGCAACATACACCTTCCCCTTCGAACTGTCCTGGATGAACTGAAATTCTTGTTTCCATTCGTTTTGGAACTTGCAAGCGTATTTCTTCATCTTGCTCGCCATGTCTGTAATTTCCTCGTTCTTCTGCTTCGTCTCCTTGTTGTGTGCGCAGTTGTGCACTCTACTCTAGATGCCCTAGATGTTATGACGTCATTGGGCAGGCAAGCTGTTTATATTGTGGGAAAGCGGACGTGAGAACAGGCTGTCCCCACTCAGTCTCAGGTCCGCATTGAGCTGGAGGGGGCGTGGCCTCCAGCTCCGGCTGAATACCGGGAGTTTGTCGGGAGAAAATCTCTGCCGGGAGGTTGTCGGGAGAGGCGCTGAATACCGGGATTCTCCCGCTAAAAACGGGAGGGTTGGCAAGTATGATATATATATATATATATACACACATATATATATATATAAAGGTATATTTGCTAACAAAATGCCTTTTGAGCAGCTCATTAACTATTCACACATAAAGATTAGCTTAGAACGCTTATTAATAATCATGCTTAACATTAGATTCTTAGAACACATTTTGAATGATGACGCTTATTTGAACATTAATGCTTCACATAGATCAAAGTGAAATGACCTGTTCATGGCCTGCTGGTTTTTGCAGAAGTGTGAACAATAAGTCCTGTTCTAGTCTATCAAAGAGCACACAACTGCTCTATTCTGTAAAACAACATATCAAAGTACGAAAGGAAAGAACACAGGAGCCCACATGTGAGCTTAAAGAGATTGATTTTGAGTAACGGGACTCTTGCCTTCACGTAATCCAACGAGCTTGGTGATTGTATTGCCCACAGTCCAGAGTGCCTCTGCAAGTATATTTCTATTGTTGATGCAAATAAATGTAACTGATTGATCATTGAAATACGTGTCAGATAACCTTAATTTCCCTCTGATTAAATAATGAACACGCGGCGAGGTGGGACAGAAACACCTTAGTTACGTATATCACATTATGAAAATAAAATTGTAACTGCCAAAAAAAAGAGGACTTAAAGGGGTGCCTTGAGGAACACCACAGTTATGTAAATCACATGTTTGGACCCAAGTGTTCTGTTTGTTAGCAAGGTTAAAATGTCAGGGCAAGTATGCGCCAATGTGTTTACACTGGTCCAAGGTTCTCTATACAACAGGAGCACTCTGGTGTTTTTAGGGATTTCCTGCCAACATGTTTGTCTCCCAAGTTTCGAACGTAACCCGTGGACCGGTATGGTTTCTTTCCCGGGCCGCCTGTCACGGTTTGGTGAGCTTTGCATGCAGCGTGACCCCAAGAATGCAGAGATAGCAGACAGCGTGCAGCTAAAAGCATATTTAATGGCAACAGGGTGGTGCACAGGACGCAGACTAACATGTACAGCAATCAGGGACAGGTGTGTCCACCGATCGCAAATCAAGAGCAGGTGAGGGAAACAGCGGTCCGAGGCAGGAATACAGTCACTGCATGGCAACACACAAAATGGGAAGTAGAAACGAGAAATAAGAGCGCTGGACAGGAACTAAAACACCAAAGACATGGAAATGGTATTTTATTGCCATGCTCCAAAACGGGGGTCAGCAACCCGTGGCTCTAGACTAGAGCCACATGCGGCTCATGAGCCCTGGTGGCTTCATGGAGCTTTTTCAAAAATGTATGGAAATGGAAAGAAAATGGGGTGAAAAATATACTTTTTTGTTGTAATATGGTTTCTGTAGGAGGACAAACACGACACAAACCTTCCTAATTGTTAGAAAGCCCACTGTTAAATATGTTTGTGTGTACCGTATTTCCTTGAATAGCCGCAGGGGCGTTAATTAATTTAAAACCTCCTGTCACTCCTGCGTTTACCGGAAACCGGCGGGATGGCCGTGCATGCGGTAATTATTTTAAAACCTCTTCTCACTCCGGCGTTTACCAAAAGAATCCATAAAATCTAGGCGTGCGCTTTGAGTGTGATGTAAGCATACCATCATGAAAAGCACATTTAATTAAAAAAAACTTTATTATGGTCTTACCTGTACTTATAAATGGGAGTCCATTTGCAGCTCCTTCTGACCAAGAGCATCGATAACTTGTTTATAGAAGTCTTCATTATTTTCTTTTTTCCGTTTTAAAAGTCTCTGTCTCGATGGAGATATTCCTTTAATTATTACCTCCTGCTTCCATTGAAAGTCCAGTTTAGAAAACTGTTTTATTTTAGATACCGGAATGTAATCCTCCTTGTTAAAAAAAAATAATCTCTTGCTGCGTGTGTTCACTTCTTCTGCAGTACCGGAAGTCGCAAGAAGGATCACTAGCGCGGCAGCGCCCTCTACCACCAGGAGGCGGGAGTCATTTAATGACTTATACAATATTTCACACACGCAGCTACGGTATATTAATAAAACATAGCTGCTTACTGTTCTCTTTAACATACTGTACCGGTATTCAATAGCTTGGACCTTAAATCCTACTGAATAGCTCTTTATCTTTTTTCCTTTGTGCGATTGTAAACTACTGAAATCAGCTTCCTCCATTTTGAAAATGAGGACAGATGCGTCACTCGTGACGTAACGAATTTGACCCGGTGGAAGTTCTAGCCATATGCTAAATATTTTGCGAAACGAGTTTGACCCGGTGAAAATTATAGACATGCGATAATAAAATTTATATTTTGCAAAACGAATTTGATCCGGCTTCAATAATAAACCGGCGATAAGGCCAAGCATGCGTTAATTATTTTGAGAAACGAGTTTGACCCGGCAGTAATTCTAGACGTGCGAATACTATATTCCCTGCGCCAATTCAAGGAAATACGGTATGCTTCACTGATGAGAGTATTTGGCGAGCGACGTTTTGTCCTACTAATTTCAGCGGCCCTTGACTGTAACTTTCTCCGATGCTGCCACAGAAATATGTGTTTTAGGCCACTCCTTCTCTGTCTAATTTTGTACACCAAAAGTTTTATACTGTGCGTGAATGCACAAAGGTGAGCTTTGTTGATTTTATTGACTTGTTATGGAGTGCCAATCAGGTATATTTGGTCACTGCATGCCTGCAAGCTAATCAATGTTAACATGCTATTTAGGCTAGCTGTATGTACATATTGCATCATTATGCCTCGTTTGTAGGCATATTTGAGCTAATTGTATTTCCTTTACTTATGTCCTTTGTGTATTTAGTTTATTTTTCCATGTTTCATGACACATTATCTGTATGTAATATTGGCTGCATTTCTGATAGTTGTTAGTGGGCCATGTTTTTCCAGACCACAGCAAACGTTACCCAGCTTGTGAAGATTGTAATAAATCCATTAGAAGCAGACAGCCTGCCGTTTCCTTTAACTTGGACACACACATCTATACCTTTGGCCATTCTAAGACAGTCATTTCCAGGAGTTATCTCAGCCTCTGAGAAGTTTTAATAATGATTTTCAATGTTGCAAAAATGTGTAGAATAAAAATTAAAATACAACATTTCTGTCAACGAAGATTTGCATCAGATTTTGATAGTAGGCTAATATAGCTAATATAGACACATCATGTGTTGCCTTCATTATAACACTTATATAAGGCTTGTGATTTTTTGAGGCTCCAGACAGATTACTTTTTTGTATTTTTGGTCCAATATGGCTCTTTCAACATTTTGGGTTGCTGACCCCTGCTGTAACTTGACGGTTCTTTTACTTGAGTACAATTGTTGACTACTCTATCCACCCTTTGCCAATCATTTCCAGTAGTTTTCTCACCCTCTGAGAAGTTTTACTAATGGTTTCTAATGTTGTAAAAATGTGTAGAATAAATATTACATTTCAACATTTCTGTCAACGAAGATTTGCATCATAGTCATTTTGATAGTAGGCTAATTAGCAACATACATTATGTGTTGCCTTCATTATAAGACTTATATAAGTCTTTGAATTTTTTGTGGCTCCAGACAGATTACTTTTTTGTATTTTTGGTCCAATATGGCTCTTTCAACATTTTGGGTTGCTGACCCCTGATCTAAAGTGACGGTTCTTTTACTTGAGTACAATTGTTGACTACTCTATCCACCCTTTGCCATTATGTTAGGAAGACATCCTTGGGAGATGCAGGAAACGGTGAACCCAGCAGGCACAAGACATTAAAACAACGTTGAGAACTTGTTGAATTACCGTATTTTTCGGACTATAAGTCGCAGTTTTTTTCATAGTTTGGCCGGGGGTGCGACTTATACTCAGGAGCGACTTATGTGTAAAATTATTAACACATAATCGTAAAATATCAAATAATATTATTTAGCTCATTCACGTAAGAGACTAGACGTATAAGATTTCATGGGATTTAGCGATTAGGAGTGACAGATTGTTTGGTAAACGAATAGCATGTCCTATATGTTATAGTTATTTGAATGACTCTTACCATAATATAATATGTTACGTTAACATACCAGGCACGTTCTCAGTTGGTTATTTATGCGTCATATAACATTCACTATTCTTTATTTATTTTAAATTGCCTTTCAAATGTCTATTCTTGGTGTTGGGTTTTATCAGGGCGGTATAGCTTCGGACCTTCGGACCATCATGGACATCTCCTGGAGAGACAAAATCCCGAACACAGAGGTCCTAAGTCGTGCTGGACTGCCATCGATGGATGACATCTTAACCCAAACGAACCTGAGATGGGTCGGGCATGTAGAGAGAATGAGTCACGAGCGGCTCCCTCGGCATCTGCTCTACTCACAGCTGGAGGAAGGCAAACGAAACCGAGGGAGGCCAAGGCTACGGTACAAGGACACCGTTAAACGGAATTTAACTGCAACCTGGCAGCTGAAGGCAAAAGACCGGGCTGGGTGGAGGACTATGATCCGACCGAAATGAAACAGTCATTGTCGCGCCTGACAGACTGCTATAATGATAGCTCGGTTGGTAGAGCGGCCGTGCCAGCAACTTGAGGGTTGCATGTTCGATCCCCGCTTCCGCCATCCTAGTCACTGCCGTTGTGTCCTTGGGCAAGACACTTTACCTGGTGTAAATGTAACTTAGATATCGGGTTTCACTATGTAAAGCGCTTTGAGTCACTTGAGGAAAAAGCGCTATATAAATGTAATTCACTTCACTTCACTTGGGTTTTATCAAATACATTTCCCCAAAAAATGCGACTTATACTCCAGTGCGACTTATATATGTTTTTTTCCTTCTTTATTATGCATTTTCGCCCGGTGCGACTTATACTCCGGAGCGACTTATAGTCCGAAAAATACGGTAGGTCCTGACGTTGAGCAACTCAAACCTAAAGTTGAAACAACATGCTTTGAAACAACATGCTTTTTGACGACATTTAATCAATGCTGGGTTCTGACGTTGTTTTGACCATTGAATTTTGGTCATTTCCTAACCAATATTCGAAAACACAAATACAACGTTGAAAAAACATGCTTTTTGACGACCTTTATTCAATGTCAGGTTGTGATGTTGATTTGACCATTGAAACTTGGTCATTTCCCAACCAACAACGTGGATCCAACGTTGGACATCAACGTTGTCTCACTTTACAAACACAACTATTTTGCAGCGATGTTTCAGAGTCAGTTTTAAAGGACATGTATGTTTAATCAACGTTGTATCAATGTCCTGTGCCTGCTGGGAACATTATTTACGTAAGAAAACGCCTAAAAGGCATCATGTCATCAAAATCCTTTAAGTGACCCTTTGATGAGATGGTTGCGCAACGTTTGCCTGCGCAGGCATCTCCCTCTCCCCCTCCTCCCCCCAATGGAAGGTAAACAGGGAGAGCTGGCATATAAGCAAAGTTTGGAGTTGATTCATGCAGAGACAGAGAGGATTAGACAGGCAGACGGGCAAAGATGAGAGGAGATGTGTTGTGAGAAGGCCTCTGCAGTGGCTTCCTTCATGTGCTCCATATGGGGATCAGTCCACGTTTGGCTGAGGGGTAACATGCTACCACCGCCCTAAGTCGCATCCACCACAATGTTGGCACTGGGGAAGCTGAGTATAGAACGTAATACTGAATGAAGGGGAAAACGTCTTTAGGGTTGCTTACTTTTCCCCGACAACATCAATTACACATGCCGTTCTTTTTGAGGAAACAGTTTGTGCTTGTACGACTTAGAGTTGCGTCACAAAGTTCCACATTGATTGTTGTTTGATTGACTTTAATGCAAGGTTAGCATTTCTTGCGTTGCATTCCATTTCCATTTCATTCACTCAATATGAAATATACATAAAAAAGGGAGAAGAATGAAGTATACATGCATTAGTGTTGTCCCGATACCAAAATTATTTCAATACTTTTCAGTACTTTTCTAAATAAAAGGGACCACAAAAAATTGCATTATTGGCTTTATTTTAACAAAAAATCTTAGACATTAAACATATGTTTTTTATTGCAAGTTTGTCTTTAAATAAAATAGAGAACATACAAGACAACTTGTCTTTTAGTAGTAAATAAGCAAACAAAGGCTCCTAATTTATAACATATTGTGTCATTTATCATTCTATTATTTTGTCAACATTATTAAGTACAAGTGGTAGAAAATTAATTATTAATCTTTAATTATTACTTTCTCTTTTAACATGTTCTGTCTACACTTCTGTTAAAATGTAATACTCACTTATTCTTCTTCTGGATACTTTACATTAGTTTTGGACGATACTACAAATTTGGGTATCAATCAGATACCAAGTCGTTACAGGATCATACATTGGTCATGTTCAGAGTCCTCATGTGTCTAGGGACATATTTTCTGAGTTTATAAACATTATATACATTTTAACAAAAACGAAAGGAGATGTTGTGATGCCAAAAAATATCGACGTAATCATAGTAGTATCGACTAGATACGCTATTGTACTTGGTATCATTACAGTGGATGTCAGGTGTAGATCCCCCAATGGCGTTTGTTTACATTTTGACGCCGGTGAGCTACGGTGTGTAGTGAAGCATGTTTAGCTATTCCTCGTCCTGCAGGGATGATACTTGTAAGAAACTTACTTTATTTGTCGCCATGGAGGCGAGGATTAGTGATTTAGAAGTAGCTAAAACGACTGCGGCTGGACTCTAAAGTTGCATGTCTTAAAACACCTCTTCCTGAGGGCGTTTCAATGTTATAACTTCACCTTTATCATTAGTTTTCAAGCCAAAATGCATCTGTTCTCCCTTTTCTGTCTACACACTGTGTCTGTTTGTAAGTACTTTGTGATTGTGCGCTGCCGAATATGCTCGTCTGCTCGTAAAACCAGCAATGACACGACGTGATGATGAGGGGGGGGGGGGGGGGGGTGGGGGGGTTTCAGAGGCGGTATAATACCGATTATGATTCATTAGTATGGCGGTACTATAATAATACCGGTATACCGTACAACCCTAACATGCATACATGCCTCCTATTCACACAAATACAACATTGGCTATTTATATTTCAAAACACGCAGCAAAAAAGTAAACAAAAACATGAGCTTACTTGAAGTTAAATCTTTCCATCATCATGATTTGTAACTTTTTTCAAATACAGACAGAGATTTAAATTTTTTTGTTCCGCTGCCGCCTTTGTTACATGAAACAACACCTCTCAAATGCATATTTTCATTGTCGCTGTTCTAAAACTAGACATATAAAAATCTCAGTTCCTTTTAGGTTATAATTATTGATGTGCAATACCACTGATTTTCATTCCGATCCGATACAGAGCAAAATTCAGTCAGGTATCAACAATACCGATGTGATTCCGATACTTTATGCAATTATACCTAATGCGTCTGGGTGGGATGGATTTTGTTTGCATTTGAACTGACACGGTACCAATTCCCCAATTTTTAAAAACATTTTTATTTCAAAAAAATCTAGCAGTTTATATAACAGTTTTGTTTTTTAACGTAACATTTAAAAATCCGCTGATTATGATTACAGTCCTATCCATTTGTTATACCTTGTTTCCTTATTACATTTGATTCTCATTTGCAATGCAGTTGCACTTCCAAGACATTAGATGGCAGTAATGTATAAGTTATCTATGGCATGTGGTCTAACTTGGAAGTAGCTTTTTCCATTAAGTTCAAGGGGTTATGTTGCGCCCTACAAAATGTTAGACTGTAAGTATTGTGCTTATTACACACCAGCAATGGGATTTTAACATTCATCTTAGTTGTAGTTTTCACTACCAAATTTAGTAAACATTGCCAATGCTACTAGTAGTCGGTCTATGGCAAATCCAATGTAAATTACCATCAAACTAGCGCAGTTTGGAAGGAGTTTGGCTGAGTCCGTCCTGAGTGCTGCATGACTGATTGTTTTCTTCAGCTGGTGTTTAGTCTGCATCCGGACGTGACATCACGTGCAACAAAGCTATCAAAATATGGCAGCGTTTGATTTTATGTGAGTCAATACATGGGTAGTGCCGACAGAATTTGGTTTGTGCATATAAAAGTACCAAATTCGGTACCCATTCCGAGTGTCTGGTAATTTTACCAAGTAGTGTATTTGAAATAATAACATAACTCATTGCAGACAAAATACAAAACAGTTATTGTTTGTATTATTTAAACCCTACCTGAATAAATGTAGACTATTTTGCCAATGAGAGATTAGTGTAGTTAATATTGTACATAACAAGTGTGCTCCAGTTAATGATATACACAATATCAAATTACTAAAGTATCAAAAGAATCTATATTTTGATTTGAGAATCGACATGAGAGCATACAGATCTGGTATCGGCGGTATTGATATTTTAGTATCGACGAATCTGTTTTTAATGTTGTTCGGTAGAATTTTTCTATGTGCTTCATCAAGAATTTTTTTAATATCGTACTTTATCAGTTCATTACATTTCAGTGCTAAAGTTGCCAACCATGTACAGGTGGCGCTCGTTTTACAACGTTTCGTGGTTATGAAAGCACTCACATAGATTGTCAATACTTGTACATTCAACAAAATAATAAAGATGAATAGCAATTATTTCATGGTGAACCATTTTTCCAAGAATTCCTTGATGTTACAAATTAAGAGACTAGAACTCATATTCTATGTTACCCTACATCCAAACCAAACAGACTTGAGACCTTAGGAAACCTCGATGATTTCCTCAAAATATCAAATGTGGTTTTGATCATTTTCACTTTTGGCACAACATGTGGACAGTTATTTATTTTCACGTGTGAGAGGAATTATCAGCAGTTTGATTATATGAGAGGAGGAATTAAAAAGGTCATTCATAGTTTTTCTTTCCAACAAGCGTTGCACAACGATAAAACAACAAGTTGTCTGTCAATCACGCCGACAGAAGCGGAGTTGGCAGGTGGAAAACTTGAGTCATTTGGAATATCTTCAAAACTTGGCAGACGTGTGGCGGTTTCTGTTGAAGTCATTTTCTTATTCAATTTTTGGTTTACATCTTCATCATAACCAGACCTCCCGACGCAAGTATGTTGAAATATCACTCTGGTGGACTACAGACTGTCCATGTGATGAGACCAAGGATGGGTACCTTTTCACATCTGAATCGATACAGTGCCTGGGAATCTTTACTGATACTCAACAGTACTGATTTTCGATACTTTAGTGTGTGTTTAAATGTTAATTGTTCAAGAAAAAAGCTATTGTTTAATTGAACAGTTGTTATCTTACACTTGTGAGTCTCATTTGCACGTTTAATATAATAGACTTTCCATGCAGTTGCAATCCAAGTCTACAGGCTACGGTGTTTTGCCGTAGCCAGGAAGTAGTCTTTGCCATTAATTTGAATGTGCCAGTGTCTTTCCTTTGGTTGAGTTCTACAAAGTGTTTGTACTCTATGTTATGTACTTATTACACACCAGCTGTTTGATTGGAACGCACATCTTAGCTGTAGTTTTCATACCAATTTTGGAGGAGTTTTGATTCCCATGTAAAATTGCTAATGCTAATTGGTAGCGCGTTTTGAAAAGTGGATTTTTGTGCGCTTTCTTGCTTTGTTGACATGGAGTTCACTCTGAGAGCTTAACTGCTTGTTTGTCCGCCAAGAGCTTGAGGCGGCGGCGAGTTTGCAACCGGACATAACGGCCCGTGCAACAGAGGTATTAGAATATGGCACCGTTTGGTTTTACGTGAATCAGTACCCAGTAGTACAGATGGACTTCGGTCGGTATCTGGAAAAGTACAGAATTCGTTACCCATCCCGAGATAACTCATTGTCATTTGTCACGAATGTAAATAATCAGTAGACAATACTATCAAGATCTATTTTGAAGAGTTCTAAAGAGTTGCAAATATATCGGCTGAACATGAAGCTAACATATTCCATGTTCCTGAACACAACATGGTACAAGCTGGATGAGGAAATGCAGTTTACAAGCTAATCAGCATTTTCATAAATATCTATGAAGTCCTACCCTCTGTATTTTCCTCCTAATCGCAGAAAAATGTCCTCAGTATGTGAGTGGTCAGACAGATGTCCACAGTTTGTATTTATGTGAATGGACAAACAAACATCATCAGTATGTGAGTGGACAGACAGATGTGAACAATTTGCGTATATGTGAAAGGACATAGAGCATGTGTCTATGTTTGTGCTGCATGTACAGAATATGTAATTACAGTTTTTCCCCAGTATGTGAATGGACAAACAGATGTCCACAGTTTGCGCATATATAAATGGACAGACAGCATGTATGTACTGCATTCATGTGTAATTACAGTTTGTGTGTATGTGAATAGATGGACAGAGGTCCTTAGTTCATGAGTGGACAGACAGATGTCCACAGTTTGCGGATATGAAAATGGACAGACAGCATGTGTATGTATGTATATGTAAGTACAGTTTGTGTGTTTGTGAATAGACGTCCCCAGTATGTGAGTGGATAGACAGCTGTCCGCAGTTTGTGTATATGTGAATGGACATGTGTGTGTATGAATGTACTGCATGTATATGTAATCACAGTTTGTATGTGAATAGACAGATCTCCTCAGTATGCGAGTAGACAGACAGAGGTCCACAGTTTGCTTGTATGTGAATGTAGAGACAATGTGTATATGTATTTATATTTAAGTACTGTTTTTGTGTATGTGAATAGACAGACAGAGGTCCTCAGTACGTGAGTGGACACACAGCTGTCTGCATTAGGCGCAAAATGAAAAGTAAATCCATCCAAAGAAATGGACGGCTCGCAACTTGAGCTTGATTGTCTTCCTCTTTTGGACAAACTCCTTCACTGCTCACGTGTCTGAGAGCATGAGAAGAAAGCTTTCCAAAAACAAATCATAATCATCAATAACTACATGACAATTTTCGTCTGCCGGTCCATTCAAAGATATCGCATCGCCAGCTAAGTGATCCAGCGTGTAGACCTGGAACTACAGACAAGGGGACCGACAGTGAGGAATAAACAAGTAGGACGATGATGAAGTATCTCCCATAAAGATGGATTGTCAGTTATTGTTGTCATGTTGTCTTTAATAATGACAGGATGTTGCGTAGAGTGAAGGCCTGAGATGGTGTGAGTTGGTGTAAGATCTCACACAATGCTCCTCTCTGTCTTCCAGCCAGCTCCGATCAGACACTCTCTCTCACAGGCCCAATTAGCAGCAAATACGCTTCAGGACCACAGAAAATGGAGTAGTGGAGTTGGGCTCTTGTATATGACTTTTTTTCCCCTATCGAGTCCTCATAAAAAGGACAGTATGCTGGTCAACTTATTGGGATCAGCACCCAATGGCCACTTTTCTGTTTTACATCATGTACAATACAGGCCAAAAGTTTGGACACACCTTCTCCTCATTCAATGTGCTTTCTTTATTTTCATGACTATTTACATTGTAGATAGTCACTGAAGGCTTCAAAACTATGAATGAACACAAGTGGAGTTATGTACTTAACAAAAAAAAAGGTGAAAGAACTGAAAACATGTTTTATATTCTAGTTTCTTCAAAATAGCCACCCTTTGCTCTCATTAATGCTTTGCACACTCTTGGCATTCTCTCGATGAGCTTCAGGCACACCTGTGAAGTGAAAACCATTTCAGGTGACTACATCTTGAAGCCCATCGAGAGAATGCCAAGAGTGTGCAAAAAAGGGTAACACTTTAGTATGGGGAACATATTCTAGTAAAAAATACTTAATTAAGAGTTATTTGGACACTAGGGAAACATATTGTAAATAACAAAGACTTAATTTAGAGTTATTTGGATAGGGTTGGGGTTAGGGGGTTTTGATTGATTGAATTGATTGATTGAAACTTTTATTAGTAGATTGCACAGTACAGTACATATTCTAAATGGTAACACCTGAATAAGTTTTTCAACTTGTTTAAGTCGGGGTCCACGTTAATCAATTCATGGTTAGGGTTAGGGGGTTAGTGTTAGGGTCATGCAGAATAAGGCATTAATAAGTACTTAATAATGACTTAATTAAGAGCCAATATGTTACTAATTTGCATGTTAATAAGCAACTAATCAATGGTGAATATGTTCCCCATACTAAAGTGTTACCCAAAACAGTAATCAGAGCAAAGGGTGGCTATTTTGAAGAAACTAGAATATAAAACATGTTTTCAGTTCTTTCCCCTTTTTTTGTTAAGTACATAACTCCACATGTGTTAATTCATAGTTTTGATGCCTTTAGTGACAATCTACAATGTAAATAGCCATGAAAATAAAGAAAACGCATTAAATGAGAAGGTGTGTCCAAACTTTTGGCCTGTGCTGTGTGTAAATGGACAGACATATATTTACATTATGTGTATGTGAATGAACAGTAGGGATGGGTACCTTTCACATTTGAATCAACACCGTACCAATTCTTGGTCCCTGGAAAATTGGGATTGGTAATCAATCAACATATTTTGCAAATTTAAAATCAAACATCATATTGTTGTATCCATGTTAGCATTTAACATAGCGAGTGATTAGTGGCAGCTTGCGATTAGCAGCTACCGAAATAGTTTATCAGGATTCTCCTTCTTTGAACTTAAATAGGCTTTTTATTGTCATTGCACATTAAGAACAACAAAATTGTGGAATATTGGCGTTTACCTCGCAAGTTTCCAGATAGCGATTAGCTCACTAGTCACTTGCTAGCGATTAGCACCCTAGTTGTCAGCTACTTGAATAGTCTATCGGGATTCTCCTTCTTTGTTCTTGAATCGGCTTTTTATTGTCATTGCCCATTAAGAACAACAAAACTGGTGTTCAACTCGCAGGTTTCCAGATAGCGATTAGCTCGCTCGTTGTCATCTCTTTGAATAGTTTATCAGGATTCTCCTTCTTTGCACTTCAATAGGCTTTTTATTGTCATTGCACATTAAGAACAGCACAATTGTTTCAGATAGCGATTAGCTCGCTAGTCGACAGCTTGCAATTAGCGCACTATTTGTCAGCCAGCTAACGATTAGCACACTCATTGTCAGCTAGCTATTAGTGGCCCTATACAGCATTACTGTAACAATTTAGGATTGCACAATGACCTTTAGGAAGAGTTTAATTGAAAACATAATACATAACTTTGTACAGTAAGTAGGGAGTGTCTATTGCAGGCATGTGAGCACCCTTTGAGAAAAAAAGAGGAAAACTAACAATAAAAGAGGACAATTTCTATCGGCACAAAGAGCTGCCAGGCAAGCCCTGAAAGGAAATTTTGAGAATCAAGACTACATTTCCTGGATTTGGGTGCATTTCTACACTATATTTTACCTTTTGCTAACGTCTACCAACGTCTTTTGGTTGACTTTTTGACAATTACATGTCCCATTTAATGGACCACAGACATTTTAGTTTGTTTTTAGTAATTAACTAAGATATCATAATTGAAAATGTAATGTCAAATTCAGTAACATACATGCAAAGAACTCAGAAAATGTTGGCAACTCTATCTTAGAGCGACACTTCGGGAAATATACGAGCTAACAAACACAGCTGAGCTAATGCTGCGCTGTCTGGGCGCTGACGTCACACGTCACTTGGCAACAGGCACCGCCTCTTAAAGGTACATACACACGCTGTGGTCTCATGAAACGTGAATCTGCTTGTGCCAGATATTTGATTCAATTCCGTTTGTAATTCAATTTATTTTGGGGGGTGAATTACTTTTTAAACTTAATTTTCCAAACACTGATCATGACCACACTGCTTTCTTTCCATCTACCGTATTTTTCGGACTATAAGTCGCACTTTTTTTCATAGTTTGGCCGGGGGTGCAACTTATACTCAGGAGCGACTTATGTGTGAAATTATTAACACATTTCTGTAAAATATCAAATAATATTATTTAGCTCATTCACGTAAGAGACTAGACGTATAAGATTTCATGGGATTTAGCGATTAGGAGTGACAGATAGTTTGGTAAACGTATAGCATGTTCTATATGTTATAGTTATTTGAATGACTCTTACCATAATATGTTACGTTAACATACCAGGCACGTTCTCAGGTGGTTATTTATGTGTCATATAACGTACACTTATTCAGCCTGTTATTCACTATTCTTTATTTATTTTAAATTGCCTTTCAAATGTCTATTCTTGGTGCTGGGTTTTATCAAATAAATTTACCCAAAAATTGCAACTTATACTCCAGTGCGTCTTATATATGTTTTTATCCTTCTTTATTATGTATTTTCGGCAGGTGCGACTTATACTCCGGTGCGATTTATACTCCGAAAAATATGGTAATTATTATTTAATCCCTATTGTAACATCAGCAGCCAAGGCAATCAGTGTCTTGTAAAAAAAAAAAAAAAATGCAGATAATTGATGCAGCAGGTTCGGGTGAACTGAGATGAAGAGGATATCATGTCAGCCATGCAGCTCCAAAGATGTCTATCAGTTTGTCCTAGACAAGCAGCCAACCTGGTGAAAGGGACAGTCACAGAGAGTATCTGTTGGCTTCTTACGTAACGTAATGAGGCTGCGGTTTTTCAGGGTTTGGCTTCACACAGAGCAGCACTCTGAGTGCTCAGGGAGATGGGAGACCACTTCTCAATCACTTTCCCCTCGGACTTTCTATGGCGCTCTGTGACAGACGCGCAGAAACGCATACAAGCAGGTCGAGTGCAGGTTATCGAGATATTCTTAACCATGCACACGTCTGAGCTACTTTCACTGTTTTCTTCCACTCGGGGTGGTGACATATTTCGCTGCTTGACAGAGAACAGGAGCCGGACTCAGTCGAAGAGCTAACGAGAAGAGACTGATAACAGGATGTCTAGACAGCACAGGGTGTAGCAATCTGGGACAACCACTCCTCTTATCAGTATCATTGACAACGAGTCCAACTATTTCATTGATGACAGTTTGAAAGGAAATGGTAAATCCCAAAAGCCTTAAGGGGGCACAAACATGACCCGGAGCTCTCTCTAGGGTTCAGAAGTCCAGTACTGAACTTTTTTGACCTTTTGGACCTCAGTTGTTCTTGTTGTTGTTCGGCAATGCGAGTTGTAGTGTTTTGCAGCATTTAACCGCACATTGTTTATTTACATATGCGCATAATGAGGAGGAGAAAATGGACTTTATGGTTGGCTACGACCAAGACCAAGAGAGACTCTTAGGGCCTGACTTACTATGATCCAAACAACACATGCTAAACAGAGTGCTAACTCACATTGGGTGTACTAATAGTGGGGTTCTTGCGGGTGATCTACTGTTCATAACAAGCGCAAAAGTGGTGTAGACCGCGCTATCTAAATGAGGTTTTTGCGTGTCACCATGGAGACACTCATTTCCCTCCACATTTATGGCATCGCATGGTCCAACCTGTGGCATTTTGTCATGTTGACGTGTGGCACACAAATACAATATGAAAAAATACTTTTCTGGGCTATATTGTACGGCAATCTGGACAACAGAACCTACTTTTTTTTTTTAGCAAGCTAAGGTGTGCTCTGGAATATTCCTAAAGCAGGAAAATGCATATTGCAAGAAGTATTTTCATAATTATATGAAACAATAGAATAGAAAGTAGAATAGAAAGTACTTTATTGATCCCTGGGGGAAATTCAGCACCACAGTTCGCTCACAATAGACAAGAATAATAATAAACAATATAATATATATAATATATTATATATATATAATATATAAATAGAATACATATATTCTACATATACTACATATAACAACAACTAACACCATTTAAACCACGGGAGTGGAAGAAGTGTCAAAAGATGGAGCTAACTGTTTTAACGACATTCAGACTTTATTTATATCAATAATGGAGCAGCATCTTTTCATCTGGAAACAACCGCACTGGAAATGTGTCCCGTGAAAAACCGTCCGACCGGAACGGTTTAATAACTAAAGTTCCTTGGGTAAATAATGTAAACTCACTAAAACCGGTATGTTTTAGCGCTTTCATGACGAGTTGACTGACAGATATAAGTAAGAACTTTACACTACTTTATATTAGAAATGGCAACATGGAGGATGAATGTCCCATAACAAGAAGATAGAGAAAAAGAAGAAGCTTATTAACTACGGCGTCGGCGTAAACGCGTGCATTTTTTCAGGATTTATGCAGATCCCAAATACAGATCAGCAGGTACTAGAAGGTAATAAAGTTTCTTTTGCATAATATTGCGAAATAAAACGCCAGATAATATGTCTTACCTAATACACACACCATAATAATACTCGTATGTTTAATGTGCCGACAATCCTTCAAGCGGTGCGGCTTCATAGCTTAACAAAGTCGTACTAAAACATTTTGATAGATTTTTGAACGCCGTGTCTAATATCCTATATTCTCAATGGAACATTTAAAATGTTGGTGTTGTTTACTTGTCACTTATCTCTTATGTTTGACTGCCATCTACTGGTCACACTTATCATTACACCATGTACCAAATATAATAGCTTTGAGATGAGTAAGCTCAACCAAAATGATTCCTTCCTAGGCGCACCGGGTTATAGGGCGCACTGTTGAGTTTTGAGGGGAAAAAAGGATTTTAAGTGCGCCTTATAGTCCGGAAAATACGGTATTTTATTTTTGCTACTTTGTGTAACCATGCCTGTGTGGGATTGTTCATGGTGCTGTTGAAGCCTAATGTAAAGTGCTTGTGCTGAATGTTGCTGTAGATGTGTGTGAGATATTAATACATTTTTGTACTATTTTAAGTAGGCTTTCAATGATTGTTGCTTTAATTGTATATTGTTTGCTCCTGGCGATCGACATCTTGCTCAGGAAAATGGTTTGGAAACAAGCTTTGTAGCTAAAACTTTTACAACAATGTTGCTCAATGTGCATTGTCCCTGTTCAAATAAACTAATAAAAGGAACATCTTACCACTAAAAGCAGATAAGAGAAAAAAAACTGTAACTATACCGTATTTTCCGCACTATAAGGCGCACCTAAAAACCTCCAATTTTCTCAAAAGCTGACAGTGCGCCTTATAATCCGGTGCGCCTTATATATGGACCAATATTGAGCCACAACAGGTCTCGCAACTCCGGGATGCATAATGTAACCCCAGCCTCTACTGTAGCGTCTATTCTATGCACTTTAAAATGCGGTGCGCCTTATAATGCGGTGCGCCTTATATATGAACAAAGTTTTAAAATAGGCCATTCATTGAAGGTGCGCCTTATAGTGCGGAAAATACGGTACTTTATCAAAAAAAAAAAAAGATTTGTCGAGTGATCCCAAGGACTATACGTCAGTGCATTCATTCCCAGACATGTCGAACTATCGTGTGCTCAGACACCACTTTCTACACGACAAAACAGGTGAAAACTTGGAAAAGCATGGAGGTCTACAACTTCTTTGTGTGTGCCTGAAATTGGTATCAAGACTGTCCTTTGTAAAAATGCACATATATATACACACACACACACACACACATATATATATATATATATATATATATATATGTGTGTATGTGTGTGTGTGTATATATAAATGTGTATATATATATATATATATATATATGTGTTAGAGATGCGCGGTTTGCGGACACAACCGCGGAGTCCGCGGATAATCCGCGGATAATCCGCGGGTCGGGCGGATGCATGACGAAAAAAATAGATTTTAAATAGATTCGGGCGGGTGGCGGTTGAATTAATTCAGAAATATATATACATAGTTAAATGTTGTTACCCACATACGAAAAACGAGCAGCACTCTTTGAAACAGGCAATTATTCATCAGGCACTGCTGCAGCTGTCACGCCAAATTTATCCCCCCTACAAAAACCTTCCCCCCCCCCATTTACTTCCGGGGCTGCGTCCAATAAAGTCACAAAGTTGCCAGGGGTCCTTAACCGGCACGCGACTGTCCTGTTTCGCGCCTGTACAAAAAAAAACAATAATCGATTTCTTCCGATTCCAGCAGCTGTCAAAGACGAAGTATCCTTCCAGCGACGGGCAGTCAAAGCCGAAGTGCTATCGAGGGGGGGGGAGGTTTTTGTAAGGGGAAGATATTTGGCGTGACACAGCACACCACAACAGAAGAAGAAGAAAAAAATAAAAAGATGGCAACGCCGGCAGCAAACGTGGTACGCGACAAACTAAAAAAGGGAATACTAAAGACCAGGGAACAAAAATAACAATAATAGTCAACACTTTCTTAATGGAAATGACAATAATATTATAATAATGATAAATCATATTATCATGCATTAATATCTCTTAGCCTCTAATGCGTGGCCAAGAGATATTAATGCGTGGCACGCATTGAGTGTCTCTGCTGCATTGGATCAGTCTCCTTTCTTTAACAGGCAAAAGCTTTCTAACCTCACTAATGCCTTGCATCGTCTATATTAGATACATAACAACGGGTGGGTGGCGGGTGGCGGGCGGTTGTGGTTTTGATAAAATGTTAGTTCGGGTGGATGGCGGGTGGATGACAACTTTTGTGATGCGGTTGCGGATGAAATAATTGCCTATCCGCGCATCTCTAATATGTGTGTATGTGTGTGTGTGTATATATAAATGTGTATATATATATATATATATATATATATATATATATATATATATATATATATATATATATATATATATATATATATATATATATATACAGCCCGGCCCCCGTCCAAATTGTTTTAACCCAATGCGGCCCTTGAGTCAAAAAGTTTGGGGACCCCTGCTTTAGAGGATGTTGTGTTCTTCTCAAGACACAACGAAATGTAACATACGCCTGTAAAAATTTGTCGCCGTCCGATCAACCTTGAGCAATGTTCCAAGAGCGAGCTGACTGCGTTAGCACACACGTGCACTTTGTTTACGTTCATGGTGGAAGACGGAGGAGGCGGCCTTACACCAGGGTGCACTAAGCCACCAGACAACAGCGGAATAAGGAGGTGATCTTAATCCTAAACTACACAAACTCCCCAAAGACTCCCACTTGTCTTCCTCAAGTCACGCCTGTTAATAACTTGTGCTGCTTATGTCACCTTAGGAGCTCTGAACACAGACTTTGTGGGGTCGCTCAGAGAAAACAAATACGGCAGGTCCACACAAAAGCCTCCTCATAATGTACAGCTGTTTACGGGGCTTTGCAAACATCCGCAGCTGAATAAATGAAAAGAAGAAGAAGCATGAATTAATTACTTTGAACGTGTGTACTAGTGTTGTCCCGATACTAAAAATGTTGTTGATACTTTTCGGTACTTTTCTAATCAAAGGGGACCACAAAAAATGGCATTATTGGCTTTTTTTAAAACAAAAAATCTTAAGGCACATTAAACATATGTTTATTATTGTAAGTTTGTCCTTAAATAAAATAGTGAACATACAAGACAACTTGTCTTTTAGTAGTAAGTAAACAAACAAAGGCTCCTAATTTAGCTGCTGACATATGCAGTAACATATTGTGTTATTTTCCATTCTATTATTTTGTCAAAATTATTAAAGACAAGTGGTACAAAATTAAATATTAATCTATTTGTTCATTTACTCTTAATATTTGCTTACTTTCTCTTTTAACATGTTCTATCTACACTTCTGTTAAAATGTAATAATCACTTATTCTTCTGTTGTTTGATACTTTACATTCGTTTTGGATGATACCACAAATTTGGTTATCAATCCGATACCAAGTAGTTACAGGATCATACATTGGTCATATTCAAAATCCTCATGTGTCCAGGGACATATTTCCTGAGTTTATAAACATAATATACATTTTAAAAAAACGAAAGAAGATGCCAAAAAATATTGACGTAATCATAGTAGTATCGACTAGCTACTAGGTACTTGTTTGATCGAAACAAAGTCAATAGTACACAGTACCTATACCTATCTATTACTCCTTTAAAACCTTTGTTTTTTTATTTATTTTTTATTTATGTATTTATTTGACAGGGACAGTACAATTAAACAGTGCTACCCACCGGTAACCGATGTCAAAGTACAGAAGACTTCTAGCCACAGGCTAATTTGCAACCCTTGTCCCTGGTTAGGCTTTTTAAAAAAAAGTTGAGAAAAGTCTATACCACATACAAAAAGATTAAGACAAGTACAAAAATAAAACCACAATGAAAATAATTGGCCCCATTTGGCTTAATTTTGCCTTCAAAGTCCTCCTGCGCCTCGTAAATGATTCTCTTAATTTGTAAACATTAACAAAAACAACAAAAACATCAATCCGATCACTCTAGTATTGATTATATATATAGTATATATATACTGATACTTGTTACGTTCCAGTGTAGCTGAGCTTGTAACATGCCACGTGGTGTTGGTCCTGACCCCACGTTGCAGAGACGGCAGGCGAAGTGAAAAAAAGTAATGCAACAGGGAAGTGCACAAAAAGGCAAGGACAGATCAAGCAAGCATAAGAAAGCTGTGCCGCAAAAAGCAGAACAATGATATACTGGGTGGCATATAAAACATCCTGATTGTCAACCAGAAACCCGTGTGTCCTGATTGCCAATTAGGGACGGGTGAGGAAGCCAGTGCTCAGACAGAACAGAACAGGTGACAAACAGGAAGTGGCACTGAAAATAAGAGTGCTGGAAAGGAAACGTAAACAAACAAAGTCCAAACCTGTAATATCTAGTCATGACAGATACTACCCCTGTTATCCACATAACCAATTTATGGATCTGACTGTGACAACGATCATATTTTATTATTAAGAGTTCATGTCATTGTTGCCTTTGGTTTGTCTGTTTGGTATTTACTGCAGTTGGTTGGTTAGCAAAATAGCTCAAAAAGTTTTGGCCGGGTTTTCACGAAACTTTCAGGAAATGTCTAAAATGGGATAAGGAACAAGTCGTTACATTTTGTCTCTGATCCAGATCATTATCATTACTTCAACTTAGGTTAAGACCTCTACTTTTACGCGTGTTAATGATCATCACTCACTCTGTTTTTTTCTTGTGTAGACGGTTGACTTCCGGCTGAGGACGACACCACTGTGAGCACCTGTTTGCAATTATAATTTGTGCCCCTATTTTTACCTGACGATCACTCCAGGGGATCGCAGGTGCGTACTGATGCAGTCCCAGTCTGAGATTCTTCATGCTTGCTATTCAGGCATTTTTACCCTCGTTCCTCTGCTCGCTAAGGCTAACACTTAACGTGGTACCGCCTGGTTGCTAAGACCGACCCCCTCCTTAGTTCTTGTTTGTTTTTGTTTTGTTTATTTGATCTATTACCCTTTTCTCACCATCTGTGTGTTCCTTTTTGTATGCCATCGAGCAATAAAAGACTACAAATCCTTTTTGCATCTATTTTTGAAAAAAGAAAGGTAACACCTAACGCAAATGCAAGAGGGTTCACTCAATTTCTTTCATTCCATTGTAGATAACTCAAAAGGAGAAAAGGCGGATTTTCGTCCAACTTTTAGGAAATGTCCAAAATGGTATAAGGAACAAGTGATTACATTTTTGGGCCGATACAAATAATTTGCATTAGGTTATTTTACGTTTACGTTACAAGCTTCAATTTCTGTATGCTTGCAGTAGATGATTAACGAGTGTTGACGTCATTTCTTTCATTTTGCCAAAGATAACTTGAAATTGTTTTTATGTCTCTTTCTCGTCTGTAGTATGTGTGAGCGACAGGAAGAGAAGCTCTGACTCGGTGGGAAGCAGAAGAAGTTGCGCCACTTGCAGGTTTGCTTGTACAAATCTCCAGATATACTAAGGTCGGACAGAGACTGCGTCTACACTGCAGGCCAAAGTAGCCCAAATTGGATTTTTTAGAAAATGTTTTTTTCCAGCTGACTGTTTACACTGCAAATGTGATCTGTATCAGACTCCAATGTGGCCTCACCGTCACTTGCATGCACAGTTCGATAAAGTGAAAACAAAGGAAGTTGACCGGATTCTAAACTAACAAGGAAGTCGCTACTACTACTACAAAATAAAATAAAAGTCGCCACACCTTAAAACTTGAGTGTTACTTTCTTTTCTTTTGTGGAAATAAAGTAGTATAATTTAAGAATGGATATATATGTATATATATACATACATTACAGGCAAAAAGTTTGGACACACCTTCTCATTCAATGGATTTTCTTTATTTTCATGATTATTTACATTGTAGATTGTCACTGAAGGCATCAAAACTATGAATGAACACATGTGGAGTTATGTACTTAAACAAAAAAAGGTGAAATAACGGAAAACATGTTCTATATTCTAGTTTCTTCAAAATAGACACCCTTTGCTCTGATTACTGTTTTGCACACTCTTGGCATTCTCTCGATGAGCTTCAAGAAATGGTTTTCACTTCACAGGTTTCATAGTTTTGATGCCTTCAGTGACAATCTAAAATGTAAATAGTTATGAAAATAAAGAAAACACATTGAAATGAGAAGGTGTGTCCAAACTTTTGGCCTGTAGATAGATAGATGGATAGTACTTTATTGATTCCTTCAGGAGAGTTCCCTCAGGAAAATGTAAACTGTATATATATGGACCCCGACTTAAACAAGTTGAAAAACTTATTCGGGTGTTACCATTTAGTGGTCAATTGTCCGGAATACCTGTATGTACTTCACTGTGCAATCTACTAATAAAAGTTTCAATCAATATATATTTACATATATACGCCTCGGGATCCCCCGGGAGAAGCTGGACGAAGTGGCTGGGGAGAGGGAAGTCTGGGTTTCCCTGCTTAGGCTGCTGCCCCCGCGACCCGACCTCGGATAAGCGGAAGAAGATGGATGGATGGATGGATGGATGGATATATATATATATATATATATATATATATATATATATATATATATATATATATATATATATATATATATATATATATATATATATATATATATATATATATATATATATATATATATAAGTGTAATATACTTTGGAGGGTTCTAATCTTTTTATGGCTGTTAAGTAGAGGCATAGGGTCTTTAGCGTGAAACTACGTTAGCTTCATTTTACGTAAACAACTTACGCAATGTAATGTACATAACATGTAAGTAAATACGCCACAGTGTCAATTCCGATCCTTCAACAATCGCTATTTCTTCGGAATCAAAATACATATTCATAAATCACATACAGCCTATTATTTGCGCACTATTGACTAGTGATGCACCGAAAATGTGGCCGTCGAAAAAAGACTATGCTCACCGAAACCTTATGCAGGCTGGCTGCGTCTCGAATCCAAAGCTCGCCCAAAGCTAACGAAAAAACTCAAGATTCGGGTCGCATTGGGTTTAGACTGAAATCCCATTTGAAAAGATCCGATTCCAATCGGATTCAGGACAACCTCCTGATGTGGCCTGAATCTGATGCGAAAAGATCAGACTTGAAACACTTTGGCGCGTTTAGACTGGCAAAAAAAATATGATCTAAGCAACTTGAGGGCAAAAAAATCTGATTTGATGTGCAGTGTAAACAAGGCCTATGATAGAATAGTCAAATATAAGACGACCCGTTTTTCAGACTGCACCGTAAAACAAAGTTAGTAGATGTTTCAGTAAAAACCTGGCAGGTAAGTCGACAGAATTTTACAGTAATTACTGTAAAAATCTGGCGACTGAGCTGCCAATTTTTTACCGTATAATTTTTTTTTTTTTACAGTGTTTTATGGAGAAAAAATATTTCATCCTTCATCGGGGAGGATAAGGTAAACTTGTATTTATACCACAATGGGGTAATATTAAAAAAGTCCACAGAAAAATATTAGAAGTAGCACACAAGTCAAGAAAGTCTCAAAAGGGTTTAAACCAAACTAATTTTAGATTGGGGGCCACACGGAGAAAAATCTACTCCCAAGTGGGCCAGACTGGTAAAATCACGGCACAATAACTTAAAAATAAAGATAACTTCAGATTGTTTTTTTTGTTTAAAAATAGACACTTTTTTTACACTTATATGTCATTATTTCTATTTTCTGAATAAATTATGTGATAATGTTCATCAGTCAACTCATTGGTGTTAATGTTCAATCTATCAAGATAAAAAAATCACATCAAAATTAAATCACAGTATGTTATTTATGTAGTTTGATCATTTTACTCGACTGATGTACTAAAATCATGGTGTTTTGTACATAGGTAGCATCATCTACAAATATACAAATAATTGCTATTGCGACATCCAGTGGACACATTTAGAACAGCTGTTTCTTTCATTCAAAAATTTCAGGTTAATTTTTATACTTAGCACACTCATCCCGCGGGCCGGATAGAACCTGTTCGCGGGCCTGATCCGTCCCTCGGGCCGTACGTTTGACACCCCTGGTTTAAACCAAAAGGTAAGGACACATGAAAACAAGAGGGAAACATTGAAAAAAAGAAAGAAGGACATGAAAGAGCACAGAGCTACTGCAACCAGGTACCGCCATTTTTACATGCAGCCACAAAAGCAAAACGGAAAGGCGCTAAGATAAATGTCATCTAATGCTGCTGCTCGAGTGCTGACTAAAAAGTAGATCAGATTTATCTTCTACTAGCATCTTGCATTGAATCTTCTGAGCTCAAAGTTTAGTGCTGTTTCAGCTTCAGCTACCAGGCTCTTTGTACTAGGAACCATCCTTTTTATTGTGGTACAAAAAAACAATCTCTCTATATTTTCTTTCCTTTCTGATCAAGCGCACCGTTACTGCTTAAAGTGATGCATGTTTCGGTACTTTGAAAAAAACGACAATGTAGACGCTAACACGTGTTTGTCCAGCAAATGTACAGAAGAAAGCAAAACTCCAGTAACAGTGGTAGGGAATGTAAATATTAGTGCAACTGAAAGCTCAGACTTCCGCATTCATCAAAAAGAAAATGACAGGGCACTCTTAGATGATTGTCCAGCACATGCTGTGGTTGAAAGAACATGGCAAACATGTCCACATAGATTTAGGTCATTTATTTTGTGGTTGCAAATGTTTGAATCTAAAACCTGTGTCAGTTAGTTTGACATGACCGTGAACCTCCAAGCTCCGTCTTTTCTGTCTGAACGAGCCTGCACTCAGATACGTCTCATTGTCTAAGAAGCTTGGATAGAATTTTTGGAATTTCCACGAATGAAGTGCCGAGGCACATTACACAGTGTTGGTCGTCTTACCTTAAAAAAGTCATTAGTTACAGTTACAAATTACTCCTCCCAAAATACAAGTTACCTCATGGTAAGAGTAATTAGTCACTGTCTTTTCATGTCGTTATTTTACACCATTTATAACGTCAAATATGTTTATATTAACTAAAAACACTATATACCAGGGGTCGGCAACCCAAAATGTTGAAAGAGCCATATTGGACCAAAAATACAAAAAAGTAATCTGTCTGGAGCCAGAAAACATTAAAAGACTTATATAAGTGTTATAATGATGGCGACACATTAAGTTAAAGTTAAAGTACCAATGATTGTCACACACACACGAGGTGTGGCGAAATTATTCTCTGCATTTGACCCATCACCCTTGATCAGTGAGCAGCAGCAGTGGCCGCGCCCGGGAATCATTTTTGGTGATTTAACCCCCCAATTCCAACCCTTGATGCTGAGTGTCAAGCAGGGAGGTAATGGGTCCCATTTTTATAGTCTTTGGTATGACTCAGTCTGGGTTTGAACTCACGACCTATCGATCTCAGGGCGGACACTCTAACCACTAGGCCACTAATGATGTAAGTGGCTAATTAGCTATATTAGCCTACTATCAAAATGACTATGTGTCGCAGGCTGACGCAAATCTTCGTTGACAGAAATGTTGAAATGTAATGTTTATTCGACACATTTTTACAACATTTGAAAACATTAGTAAAACTTCTCGGAAAAAAAGCTCACCTTTGTGCATTCACACACAGTATAAAACGTTTGGTGGACAAAATGAGACAAAGAAGGAGTGGCATGAAACACATCTTTCTGTGGCAGCGTCGGAGAAAGTTTTACATGTAAACAAACTGTTGAGTCACAGTCCACACAACTACGGTGAGTTCAAGGGCCGCGGAAATTAGGACAAAACGGCGCACGCCAAATACTCTCATCAGTGAAGCACAAGATATTAAACAGTGGGCTCTCTAACAATTAGGAAGGTTTGTGTCATGTTTGTCCTCCTACAGAAACCATATTACAACAAAAAATAAAATGTTCACCCCATTTTTTTTCCCATTTCAATACATTTTTGAAAAAGCTCCATGGAGCTACCACGGCGCCGCTCTAGAGCCGCAGGTTGCTGACTCCCGCTATATACAGTTTTTTATCTGAACTCAGTAGATTGTAGTGCGTTATATGATATGCACAGAAATAGAAATTTATATTTAAAAAAAATATTTCGTAAATAATGGCATTAAATATTGAAAATGAAGACGCACCTGAGGAAAGGTTGATTGGCAACACTAAATTGGCCCTACTGTGTGAATGTTGTCTGTCTATCTGTGTTGGCCCTGCGATGAGGTGGCGACTTGCCCAGGGTGTACCCCGCCTTCCACCCAAATGCAGCTGAGATAGGCTCCAGCACCTCCCGCGACCCCAAAAGGGACAAGCGGTAGAAAATGGATGGATGGATGGATGGTATTCAAAAATGTACACTTTGGTAAAAAAACACAAAAGAACATTTTGCCTTTAAGTAGTGCAATTCTCTGCACCTGTATACCAAAATACATCCTGAAAGAACTTTAGATCAAACGGTTAGCAAGTTTTGGGGCAAAAAAATGACTATACATTCAAGTAAAACATTTAAAAACATTCCTGGATGGCATTCTGATGACAAAAATTGCAATTGTATACAAATATCGGGGTCTTTTTTAGGTTAATTTTAATAATGCAAGCGAGGAGTCACCTGTGATTAATCATGATTAATCCAAATTCCAAAATGAGATGAATCTGGTTTTAAAAATAGTCTGCATTTGGGCTTGGCAGCAGCAACAGGTGTCATAATGGCAGACGTGGATAAACGCTTTGTTTCCCTGGACATAGTGTGCATGTTACATAAACATTCTTGCCTTTCATTTCAATGAGCGAAAAGTAGTTCCGGTACTTGCAGTTTGAGAACGCTCCCTTTGAATGAGCGGAGCGGTCTTGTTGTGTGTCAGTCAGAGCGTGCAGTGAGACAGCGTGAGCAGGGCATGTTCCGCCCACCCAGCCAATCATCATCAGCGCATTTAAAATGGCGTCATCACCCCCACCCCTGCTCTCTCTCCAGGCCGCTGATGGGAGGCCGAAACGTGACACGTTGCGATTCATTCAACCAAACTAGTATCGAGCAACTTCACATTCTCAGTAACGGCAACGGCGTTGCAACGGTGGGAACAGTAATTAATTAGATTACCCGTTACTGAAAAAAATAACGCCGTTAGTAACGCCGTTAGTAACGCCGTTAGTAACGCCGTTAGTAACACCGTTAGTAACGCCGTTAGTAACACCGTTAGTAACGCCGTTAGTAACGCCGTTAGTAACGCCGTTATTACCAACACTGACTTCATATAAACAGTACTGGCGCTGCAATGTTTGATATTCATCAGTTAACAGTATAGAGATGTCACCTGATAATGGTCCAAAAACTGCAAAAAAAAAACAAGCATCAGATGGTAGGCTATGCGCTATTAGCAGCTAGCAGCTACACAACAGATAAGTACACAATAGTACACAAGCTAAACATATGTAACAGCTGTCCTTAATTGAACAGTATTGCAGTCTAAAACAGCACAATATAAACAAGTATCAAATAATAATAGTTGCATCACTTACATGACAGTCTTCAAGGCAGAAAGTATCCAGTAAGAAAAGTGTCCGCGTCATTCAACTTAGCGCGCCATGAGCGTAGCTTGATAAATAATTGTGACCATGAGGTGTCGCCAAAAAACTAATTACCACTCCACTTCAATTTAAAGACAGCATAAGTCTGTTAGAAGATTAGTGTTTTTCCTACCCTACCATTAATCTGAGTAATTTCACATTTTCTAACATCTACACTACAAAATAATAAAGGTATGTTCTACAATTCACGCTGATATCGTATCAGTCAATACTCAAGGCTTCAATATCGGTATTGTATCCGAAGTGAAAAAGTTGTGTCGGGACACCCCTAATACTGTATTTATCCATTCCTCACTTGAGTGGTGGTGTTCCCCCTTGGATCGTACCTTTCAACCCTCTCATTTTCCTCCACGCAACCACATATTTTGCTCTTTTTTTCCAGCGTATTTCAACTTAAATGAAAAAAAAAAGAAAAAAAAAAAAAAAAAAGAGTCCGCTCGACAATTTGGAAGAAATCGGTCTAACACACAAATCGGTCGCATGGTGATGCGCGGGTCGTTCTTCCATGATGCAGCAGGAACTCTGGAGGCAAAGTGCAGGTAAGACAGTGATTTATTGTCCATAAATCAGTCAACGTACCAACAAACAAAACAAAGCAAGCGTGCCGATAGCACGGGGAGCTAAGGTGAAACTTAGCACAGGAATCAAAAGCATGGCTGACAAACGTAATGTTGCACGAAGCAAACAAGACAGCCAGACCGAGTGTGGCGAAAGGCAGGAATAAATAGCTCTCTGATTAGTGACCGGGAGCAGGTGAGCGTCCCGAACACTAATCAGAGGCAGGTGAAAATAATCAGCACCCATGACAACCAATAACACAAACCCAGAGGTGGTGAAACAGAACTTCAAAACATACACAAAAGTCAGCAAGGTTATATGGGTGAACCTCGGGATGCTAATATACATTGGTTTTGCTGCTTATTAGCAATAGCGATTTTACATGGCAATTACAACACCTCCAAATTTGTACTTACATTATCAGCACTTTTAGGGCGCAACAAAAGAGTAGATTCAGCAAAGACTGAACTGACTAGCCAACACACCAAACTTGGAGTTGCAACTGTAATTGCAAGTTAATGTCATACTTGCAAATGAGACTCGAGAATGTTGTAATAATACAAGATATACTTTTATATTTTTAGATGTTTCAATAAAAATAAATGTCATTATTAAAAACAATAATATATGGAGCCCCTAAAGGGACATGGGGATTTTTTTTTTTAGACATGTATCTCGTGTGCACGAGAAACTTTTCATAAAAAAAAATAAAAAAAAATTGTTTTTGTTTTTTTTTAATACAAAGTTTTTCGTGCGCACGAGAAACTTTCTCGTGGCCACGAGAAAGCATTGGATGCGTGCGCATGGTTTGAGGTGTGTGTTGAAATGGCAGTTTAGGAGTTAATTTGGCTGTATTTCCAACTAGGACTTTCCCCCATGTGTGTTGTGGCAAAATGTGAATGCCTGATTAGTAGGTGTGAGACAAACACTTTATCTTCCTGGTTATTGTAACGCTACGTGTTTGACATTATTTAAGACTTTATCATGCCCGGAAAAGGACAGTTTTCCTCTTCTGTGGCTGTGGGGGGTGGGGGGTGGGCGTGGATTGCGGACCTGCAGCGAAGCGCGGTGTGCCAGTTAGTCTGATGTTGATGTGATAAAACGTATTTCTTGTTTGGAAGATACACACACAATTGTAACTGTTATTTATTCCTGCACATAATATGTACAACGTGTTTGGATGTATTCATTTATGTAAAATTGTCATTAAATGTAATATTGCCTGACAAAAAGTGATTTGACGTAATATTTTGATATTTACACATCACATATTTACACATGCGCATCTGACTAGAATACCCTTATGTGCATGACATATATCAACATCAACTACCTACTGTACTGTTTACTTGTTGAAATACCCTTTTTAGAGCAAATATATATGTAGTTGGAAATACAGCCAAATTAACTCCTAAACTGCCATTTTAACACACACCTCAAACCATGCGCACGCATCCAATGCTTTCTCGTGCGCACGAGATACATGTCTAAAAAAAAATTATTCCCCATGTCCCTTTAGGGGCTCCGTAATAATATTTAATAACACACACAAAATAACTAAAAATATATTTGATATATCGATTCCCAGGTACAGGGAATTGGTACTCTATCGGTTCAAATGTGAACGGTACCCATTTGTAGTTGCATCACAGTAGACAATTTAGAGGGGTTCAAACCCGGACGTCCAGACCTCCTAACCGCTACTTGTTGTAGGGAGGGTGCTCTGTGCGTGTTTATAGAGAATGTGCCAAAACTGTAGGAGCTCACCATGATCATGGACACCCATCCATACCTTGTTATCCTACCTATCTAACCTACTCAGTGGCCTTGTGGTTAATGTGTCCGCCCTGAGATCGGTAGGTTGTGAGTTCAAACCCCGGCCGAGTCATACTAATGACTATAAAAATGGGACCCATTACCTCCCTGCTTGGCACACAGCATCAAGGGTTGTAATTAAGGGTTAAATCACCACAAAAAATTATTCCCGGGCGCGGCCACTGCTGCTGCTCACTGCTCCCCTCACCTCCCGTGGGGTGAGCAAGGGGGTGGGTCAAATGCAGAGGACAAATTTCCCCACACCTAGTGTGTGTGTGACAATCATTGGTACTTTAACTTTAACTTATCCACATCCCTCTAAAGTCTCCCAAAGCAAATCTGGAAAATCTGCTTTGCAAAGCAAGCAATGACTTTGACGGAGGATTTTCCACATGAATACAAAAATGATACCGATGAAACCAAAACGACAACATACTTATTAAACTACAGGAAGTCTTTTGGGATGGCTGCAAAAGGAGAATACATACATCTATGGAACACCTGGTATTTATAACCGAATGTAGAAATTTAAGAGTGTATTTAAGACAGAGCTCAGCTTTCACTTTGTGCCAAGCGTCAGTTTTGTGCCTGGTCCGCATCAACAGCAGCTTTGTTAGGATGCCAAGCAGCAGAATGCAGCGGCCTATACAGTATGTTGCAAGGACAGTGCATTAGAGTGCACCAAGGCATCAGAGTATTTGAACTGATCGGCTGAGGAGCCTACAGCCATGGACGCACATCTATTTATGAACTAACGCTAACACAATCCAGTGAAAAGATTCAACAGAGCTGTGCTAACAATCACAGCTGAGCTAATGCCGCTCCGTCTGAGCGCTGACATCACACGTCACTAAGCAACAGGCACCGCCTTTTAAAGGCATACACACACTTTGGTCTCATGAAACATCACAACTGCATTTTTCAGATATTAAAATAATTTTATTAAAGTAACACAATCATTACTTCTCCTAATAATCATTTTCTTTTATTAACAAGTAATACCATTAGTAATTATATTACTTTTTTTTTGGCCAAGTAAACTATAATCAATTACTGTTTAAAAGTAATTCATCAAACACTGGTCGCCAGAAATTTTCCGTAAAAATAAAAGTGGTACCGTTTTACAGTAAATCACTATTAAAAACAAAAAAGGCAGTAGATTTTGTGGTAAAGAAAAAAAACTGGCAGCTCAGTCGCCAGAGTTTTACCATAAAAATATCAGTGGTTACCTTTATTCCTTAAAAGTAATTCAGTGTAAAAAACACCATAAATGTTGCGGTAAAATCCTGGCGACTGAGCAGTAGGGCTGTGGATCTTTGGGCACCACACGATCCAATAATGGGGGTAAAGATTCTCGATTCAAAATCAACAGTTTTTTTTAAATAACAATGGATGCCAGTTCTATGATTAACTACATTTCTCCATAAAATAGATTAATAGCTGTGATACATTTCTATATTACTTAAAATAAGTTTTCTTTGATAAAATTCGACCCATCAGCGTTCCTGTTCTGTAACCCTGTACACTGTTTGTTTGTCCAATCTTGAACGGGTTTGTGCTAAAAACAAAGTTTTGTTGTACTTGTGCAATGACAATAAAGACCTACCTACCTACCTACCCAAACATTTAATAAAGTCAAACAGAAATAAGGCAACAAGAGACGTATCCAACCAACACTTCTCTTTTCTAAATCGGTACAGCAGATATGATCATTCTACATCAACAATATGATTTCCCTGAATGACTGGACAGGACAGATTTAAAAAAGAAAAAGAAAGAAAGAAAGAAAAAAATTGTTAAGGACAGGCAAAATTCCAAAAAAAGTGCAGTTCCCCTTTAAGTCTTCCAAAGCAAAACTGGAAAACTCGTCTTGCAAAGCAAACATTGACTTTGATTAAGGATTTCCCACATTAATACAAAAATGATACAGATGAAACCAAAACGACATACTAAAATAACAAAAAAAAAAAAAAAAAAAAAAAAAAAAAAAAAAAAAATATATATATATATATATATATATATATATATATATATATATATATATATATATATATATATATATATAGTATATATATATACAGCCTCCCTAGGGAGGTGTTTAGGGCACGTCCGACCGGTAGGAGGCCAAGGGGAAGACCCAGGACACGTTGGGAAGACTATGTCTCCCGGCTGGCCTGGGAACGCCTTGGGATCCTCCGGGAAGAGCTGGACGAAGTGGCTGGGGAGAGGAAAGTCTGGGCTTCCCTGCTTAGGCTGCTGCCCCCGCGACCAGACCTCGGATAAGCGGAAGAAGATGGATGGATGAATATAGATTATATATATATATATATATACATATAGTTTTTTTATTACATTTTTTATGTTTTAGAATCGATTAAGAATTGTTGCAAATAAAAAAACGTTATTAATTTAAAAAACTATTTTTTGACACCCCTAGTGAACGGTCACTAAAAGGGTTGGATTTGACAAAAAAAGCAATCAGAATTGAACATCCGATCCTGCAGTATGAACTTAGCCTACCTTTCATAGCTGTTTTTATTAGAAATATTATGGCTTAAATGAAAAATGTAACATTGATGCTAACATATATATACACTTATATACCGGTATATATATATATAAGTATATATATATACCGGTATATATATATATTAGGGCTGGGAATCTTTGGGTGTCCCACGATTCGATTCAGAATCGATTCTTGGTGTCACGATTCGATTCGAAATCGATTTTTTTTTCAATTCAACACGATTCTCGATTCAAAAACGATTTCTTTTTTTTAAAATGAAAACAATACACAACAATACCATAATAATGCAATACAATCTCAAAACCAAACCCAATTTTGGAGTTCTGAACTTGTGATTTATTGCAGTGTTAAGTGGTAATATTTCACATTTGTCCCAATTGACTTTATACCCTGATAAACAGCCATATTCAGTGATGACATTATTGATATTGTGTAGAGAGGAGTTAACATGTGACAGGTAGAGAATTATGTTGTCACAATACATCGATAGCTTATTATACTGAGAGCCAATTTTTATAACATGAATATTATTTTCACTTCTTATTTTTGCAGCTAAGGGTTCAATAACCAAATTAAATAATAATACAGATGCAGGACATCCCTGTTTTACTCCTCTTTTTAACGAAAAAGGTTCTGAAATATGATTATTGGTTTTGACTGATGCCACGGGCCTTGTATAAAGCATCTTAATCCATTGTATAAAATTATCTCCAAATCCAAATTTACGTAATGTGCACAACATAAATGAGCAGTTTATGCGGTCGAATGCCTTCTCCGCATCAACAGTACATACTGCTGTGGAATAAGGGAGACTTGTAGCATAGTAAATAACATTAAACAATTTCCTTGTATTGTCTGAAGATTGTCGACCTTCCATGAAGCCAGTTTGGTCAGTATGAATTAATTTTCCTATTACATTTGATAATCGTGTGGCTAAGATTTTTGCCAAGATTCAAAAGGATTCTCTATTCATTCAATACATAGGATTTCAGCAGGATCTACCCCAGTCTGCTGACATGCAAGCAGAGTAGTAGATTTTTGTAAAAAGCTTTTATAATTGTAAAGGACAATGTTTTATCAACTGATTGCAATAATGTAAATTAGTTTTAACTATTAAATGAACCAAAAATATGACTTATTTTATCTTTGTGAAGATATTGGACACAGTGTGTTGTCAAGCTTATGAGATGCGATGCAAGTGTAAGCCACTGTGACACTATTGTTCTTTATTTTTTATTTTTATAAATGTCTAATGATAATGTCAATGAGAGATTTTTAATCACTGCTATTTTGAAATTGTAACTAATATTGATACTGTTGTTGATAATATTCATTTTTGTTTCACTACTTTTGGTTTGTTCTGTGTCGTGTTTGTGTCTCCTCTCAATTGCTCTGTTTATTGCAGTTCTGAGTGTTGCTGGGTCGGGTTTGGTTTTGGAATTGGATTGCATTGTTATGGTATTGCTGTGTATTGTTTTGTTGGATTGATCAATTAAAAAAATAAATAAAATAAAAAATAAATAAATAAATAAATAAATAAAATAAAATAATAGATTTTTTAAAAATGAGAATCGATTCTGAATCGCACAACGTGAGAATCGCGATTCGAATTCGAATCGATTTTTTCCCACACCCCTAATATATATGTATATATATATAACGGTATATATATATATATGTATATATATATACGAATATATATATATATATATATATATATATATATATATATATATATATATATATATATATATATATATATATATATATATATATATATATATATATATATAGCAGGATTTGTTTGTGCAGTAATAAATATATATATATATTTTTTCACATTTTGTTACGCAACATAAAGACAAACACCCAAGCATGTGTGTGTGTGTGTGTGTGTGTGGAGTGCCCCGCGCAAGTAAAAATGTGATGGAATGCTAATTTTAAACAGGAAAACACACCTTCCAACGATGGATTAGCCTGATTAAAGCCCAACCGAGGGGTTTAGGACAAAAATGTACCAGAGCTGCCGATGGTCACGTGGATATTTTAGGAGGCCCTTGAAAAGCAGAACACACAATTCCAGCCAGGTTAGACGCAGTGTGGTTACAATTGCATGTAAGCTCCTGTACATTCTTCCTCTTCATCCCTAAAGCGCACAATCTCACGCAAAATGCAAGATATGTGCGTAGATTTGACGGTAATATGGCGGTTTATTTTCCTTCTGGGAGAAAACATTCCGAGCACGAGTAAAGGCATCAAGGAGATGGACAGTGAGAGACAAAAAGTGTCTGCAAGGTGGTCAACGCACAGGAAGGCAAAGTGAAGGCGCTGCAGACAGACCCCCGTGTGTTCCTGGACGTGACCCCTCCTGCTGGCGCGCTCATAAAGTCAGTAAACCGAGACGACCGTCCGCTTCAACCCCAAAGCGCTTATTTTCTTCTCCTGATACGCGAACGATGAAACTGGCGGAAGGCAAATATGACGCTCACAGACGCTCCTTTATGAAGCCAATGCACACCTGCAGGCTCTTCATAGAGGGCACCGTGTCCATCCTGGAAAGGCTGGTCGGGGAGACCGGGGGTCAACATTGCGCCACAGTGGGCCCAATATTCCTCCCCACAGGCACGGCTACTGTACGGGCCCCAGGTGTGGCTCACCAGTTCAAAGGTTAGCGCAATAGGAGAATCCTCTCATGACGGCGTAGAAGTCTGCACACATTTTGAAAGACACACTTAATCGTCTGTTCACAGGCACACTCATCCCGCAGAACCAGAAGTCGTACGCGATGCGACCCGGTGTAGTACCCGGACTGACCTACGAGAGGCAGCAGTGTACCACAGGGCCCCCAGACTGCCTCGTTTCCTGCTAACTGATTGGACCGTCCATCCATCCATTTTGTACCGCTTGTCCCTGGAGCCTGTTCATCTAAAACGGGGGTCAGCAGCCCGTGGCTCTCAAACCGCATGCGGCTCTTTAGTGCCGCCCTAGTGCAGTGTTTTTCAACCACTAGTGTGCGGTGAGATACAGTCTGGTGTGCCGTGGGAGATTATGTAGTTTCACCTATTTGGGTTAAAAATATTTTTTGCAAATCAGTAATTATAATCCGCAAGTTATGTGCCGTTGTTGATTGTCGGTGCTGTCGAGAGCTCGGCAGAGTAACCGTGTTAATTCTCCTCAATATCAGTAGGTGGAAGCTGGTAGCTAATTGCTTTGTAGATGTCGGGAACACGTCGTGTGAGACGACGACGGTTTGTCGGGATCACAATATGCAGACGACAGCGGGAGGCAGTGCGCAGGTAAAAAGGTATCTAATGCTTCAACCTTGGGTATGACGTTAAACTACATCCCGGCATGAGATGGGAGGTTGTGTGTGGGGTTAGTGAGTCCCAACTAACGTCTATAAAATGCACACAAAGAACCGTTTGCACCTTCTCTTGTGACTGGCGGGCGCCATAAAGCTGAGCGGGTCCCTGGGTAATTGGGGCGCGGACAACGAACAGGACAGACTAAGTTCAACAGCCCAGTAAGGCAATTAGTCCAGGACAAGGATCTCTGATATAAAATACCCCTTCCAACCCGCACCAAGCCAGCGTGGAAGGTGTAGGCTAATAACCAGCATGAAGAGCACACCAAGATTGTTCACTATGGCAGAAACATGCTGAGGCTTTCATCCAGCAGTGGACTGACAACGGCTGATGATGATGATGAATGCTTAAACCAAAAATAAACAAAAGGCGAGTGCCCCTAAGAAAAAACGTTGAAGCTTAGAGAAGGCTATTCAGAACGAAACTACAACTGAACTGGCGACAAAGTAAACAAAAACAGAATGCTGGACGACAGCAAAGACTTACATTACAGGGTGTGGAGCAGAGACGGCGTCCACAAAGTACATCCATACATGACATGACAATCAACAATGTCCACACAAAAAAAGATGGCAACAACTTAAATATCTTGATTGCTAAAAACAAAGCAGGTACGGGGAATAGCGCTCAAAGGAAGACATGAAACTGCAACAGGAAAATACCGACAAAACAGGAAAAGCCACCAAAATAGAAGCGCAAGACAGGAACTAAAACACTATGCATGGGAAAACACCAAAAAACTCAAAATAAGTCACGGTGTGATGTGACAGGTGGTGACAGTACACAAGTGACGTGCGGTGAGGTTCATTGCTGGTGAGGCACTGACTTCATCACAGTCAGATTTACAAACATATGAACCCTAAAGAGTATCTTATTCACCATTTGATTGGCAGCAGTTAACGGGTTATGTTTAAAAGCTCATACCAGCATTCTTCCCTGCTTGGCACTCAGCATCAAGGGTTGGAATTGGGGGTTAAATCACCAAAAATTATTCCCGGGCGCGGCGCCGCTGCTGCCCACTGCTCCCCTCACCTCCCAGGGGGTGATCTAGGGATGGGTCAAATGCAGAGGACAAATTTAACCATACCTATCATTGGTACTTTAACTTAACTTTAACTTTACACATACAAACTGTAGCACACAAAAAAGCACATTTAATTAAAAAAAACGTTATTATGGTCTTACCTTTATGTAATATATTGGGTTGGAGGCAATAACCAGGCGAGGTGATGAAGTACGTCTTTTTACTGTAGACTTCAGAACAGACTCAACACATTAGACGTCAGGTGCGCAACACCACGTAAATCGTTGGCCAACCAAAAAGTAACCCCAGTACGCTATAGCCAACATTAACCAGGAGATGGCAACAGACAAACATAGATCACTCTATTACATCCCTCCCCTTTTAGAAATGTAGAAGTTACTCAAAAGAAATAAACAACCCAACCAAAAAATGCAGCAGCTCAATAAGAAGCCAAGAAGTGCAAAAACAATAATGTTTGTGTTGGAGGAGTTGTGAATGAATGAAATATGAAATCCGTGCTGCAGTCTGCAGGTGTACCTAATGTTGTGGCCCTGCAGTCATTCACAGCTCCTCCAACACGAACATGATTGTTTTTGCACTTTTTGGCTTCTTATTAAATAACTTTTTTAAATAGATTCAATCTTGCACGTGGAAAGTTTAAGTGTGGGCTTTAGTTGATATAACACTCCCGTCAGGGGGTGCATTCTACGGCGGGGGTGCATTCTCTATTATTAGGAGGCGGGATTACTGCGAGCCTCAGCCAGTGCGTCTTCGCAGCAGTTTTATGATTGCTCAGCACAAGAAACACGTTACACACATACAGTTGTTGACAAAATACACTGTACATTATATACCTCAGCTAACTAAACTATGGAAATGTATACTATAATTCATATAGCAATACGGTCTCACTGCACAGCAGGCCAGCAGTTAGCCGAGTCCGCAATCCATGTTGAGGCACAACTGAGTGACGTGCCTCAACTGGCTGCTGATCACCGCACCGTCTCTTCTCAGTATTTGAACGGCAAATGTGAAAATTCAGCGATTTGGAATAAAAATAATCTAAAACTGGTGAAGTTAAATGGAAAATAACTTTATAGTATAATCACTGGATACATATAACAATTTAATTATTTTTTTTTCTTTTTACATTTTTTTTCTTTCCATGATGGCATGTGAGGCCCCGCCTCACCTGCCTCCACTGACTGCACGTCACTGCAGTACACCTACTTTGAGACAAGAGCTATAGTGATGCATGCTTGGTTATGGTTTAAATTCAACTTTTTACTGTCTACTGAGTTTCATTTCTTAATGATTTCTGCTGGTGGTGTGCTTCCGGATTTTTTCAATAAAAAAATGCGCCTTGGCTCCAAAAAGGTTGAAAAACACTGCCCTAGTGGCTCCCTGGAGCATTTTTAAAAAAGGATTGAAAATGGAAAAAGATGGGGAAAAATAATTTTGTTTTAGTATGTTTTTTGTTTGAGGGCAAACGTGACACAAACCTTCCCAATTGTTAGAAAGCCCACTGTTTAATATATTTGTGTGTATGCTTCACTGATGAGGGCATTTTGTGAACATCGTTTTGTCCTACTAATTTAGGCGGTTCTTGAACTCACCATAGTGTGGACTGTGACGCTTGTTTACATGTAAAATCTTCCACTTCTTTGTCTCATTTCATCCACCAAACGTTTTATGCTGTGCATGAATGCACAAAGGTGCGCTTTGTTGACGTCATTGACTTGTTGGAGTGCTAATCAGGCATATTTGGTCCGTGCATGACTGCAAACTAATCCATGCTAACATGCTATTTAGGCTAGCTGTATGTACATATTGCATCAGTATGCCTCATTTGTAGGTATATTTCAGCTCATTTAATATGCTTAACTTTTATCCTCTTTGTATATAATTTAGTTTTGCATGTCTCATGACACATTATCTGTATGTAATATTGGCTGCATTTCTGATAATTGTTTGTGTGCCATGTTGTTCCAGACCACAGCAAACATTACCTAGCTTGCCAAAGATTGTAATAAATCCATTAGAAGAAGACAGTCTGCCTTTTCCTTTAACTTGGACGCACACATCTATACCTTTGGCCATTAAAAGCCAGTCATTTCCAGGAGTTATCTCACCTTCTGAGTAGCCTCTGATTTACTAATGGTTTCTAATGTTGTAAAAATGTGTAGAATAAATAATAAATGTCAACGAAGATTTGCTTCAGCCTGTGACACATAGTCATTTTGATAGTAGGCTATTATAGCTAATATAGACAGGTCATGTTATGACTTCATTATAACACTTATATACGGCTTTTAATTTTTTGCAGCTACAGACAGATTTGTTTTTTGTATTTTTGATCAGGGGATTGCCGACCCCTGATCTAAAACAATAATGTTGTTCGCTTGGCTACACATATACAGTAAATAGTGGAACCTCCATTTAAGAACATCATTGGTTCGTAAATGTTTGTATAGTGACGCAATACCAAACCATAAATAATGGTTTCAGGCCTCGACAAAAGTCCCTGTTTTAGTGAAGATTAGTAAACTTTGAACACAATACAAAGTGCTATACAGTATTGTGTACCAAACAAACATAACAAGGCGGTGATTAATTAACAATGGCTTTATTAACGAGCCAAAACAACAACAATGACAAGCTGAACTGTCCTGGATGGGCTGCTCTGCTAACACGCGCACACACAAGTCCTGTCGGTGCCCTCACAAACGGGCAGAAATCTCCCAAATCCTGAACTTTAACAACCATATTGCTACAACAATAGAGATTTTGAAAAAAAAAATGTTATAGAAGCAGCTCACGAGAAGAGAGAAAGGAGCAGACAGAGGGGGAAAAGGGAGGCGCCGTGTGTGTGTGTGTGCGCACTCTTGGAAGAGGTGCCGCTGAGCGAGAGGTAGTCATTTCCTCTTCTGTGAAATAAGTCCGCTGTTAATGACCTTCTATGTTGTTTATTCTATACTAAAGGAAGCTATTTATTTATGAAACCAAAGCTTTATTTTGACGGCTTCCATTCCTAAGGAGGAAGTTGGTGTGCTCTCGTGTGTACTTGATAAATGGCTTTCGCTTTGCATAGTAGAGTTTTAACTTGCACTTACAGATGTAGAGACAAACTGTAGTTACTGACTTGCTGGATCCTGATGAGAGTGCGGAAATATGACCATATCACACCAATTCTCAAATCCCTTCACTGGCTTTCTGTTCCACTCAGGATTGAATACAAAGTCTCCCTACTAACCCACCAGTGCCTCCATAGAAATGCCCCCCTCGACCTCAAAGAACTACTCACCCCCAAATCCTCCACACGACACCTCCGCTCCGGACAGGCTAACCTCCTCCAACCTCCGAGGATAAAGCTCAGACAATGGGGGACCGGGCTTTCTGCTCCGCCGCTCTCAATCTGTGGAACGCTCTCCCTCACCACCTGAGGGCACCACAGACTGTGGATGCTTTTAAAAAAAGGCTTAAAAAACCCTAAAAAAGGCTTTTTAAAAAAAGATTTGTTTTAGATATATGCATACTAGTTCTAGCTATTAGGCTTTTCTAGTTTTTATTTGTATTATCTTTTTATTTTTTATTCTTTTTAATACACTGTAGTACTTTGAGGTTGTTTACTCAATGGAAAGTGCTTTTTACAAATAAAATATATTATTATTATTATTATTATTGTTATTGTTGTAATTATTATTGTAACTTTGTTTGTGCCGCCCTCTTTGTCAAGTTGCTCTTGAAAAAGAGATTTTAATCTCAATGAGTCTTTACCTGGTTAAATAAAGGAAATTGATTGACTAACAGTGGTTTTCTGAAGTGTTCTTGAGCCCATGTGGTGATATCCTATACAGACTGATGTCGCTTTTTGATGCAGTACCACCTGAGGGATCGAAGGTTACGGGCATTCAATGTTTATTACGCTTACGTAGAGTGATTCCTCCAGATTCTCTGAACCTTTTGATGATATTACGGACCGTAGATGGTGAAAACCCTGAATTTCTTGCAATAGCTCATTGAGAAATGTTGTTCTTAAACTGTTGGACAATTTGCTCACGCATTTGTTGACAAAGTGGTGACCCTCGCCCCATCCTTGTTTGTGAATTCATTTCATGGAAGCTTCGTTTATACCCAATCATGGCACCCACCTGTTCCCAATTAGCCTGTTAATATGTGGGATGTTCCAAATAAGTGTTTGATGAGCATTCCTCAACTTTATCAGTCTTTTTTGCCACTTGTGCCAGCTTTTTTGAAACATGTTGCAGGCATCAAATTCCAAATGAGCTAATATTTGCAAAAAAAACAAAGATTTCCAGTTCGAACGTTAAATATATTGTCTTTGCAGTCTATTCAATTAATTGAAAAGGATTTGCAAATCATTGTATTCTGTTTTTATTTACCATTTACACAACGTGCCAACTTCACTGGTTTTGGGTTTTTTAATAAAGTACTGCGGTATTAATGAAGTAAAAACAGTATACTGCTCCTGAAAAATACGGGTACTTTTTTTTCCGGACATGGCGGCGTGCCGTCGTTACGTTGCTGGTAAAACGAGCAGAGGCTCATGTTAGGCAACGCACACACACAGAGTGCTTACAAGCAGAAACAGTGTGGAGATAGAAAAGGGAGAATGGATGCATTTTGGCTTAAAAACTAACAAAGTTGAAGCTATAAACACTGAAGCGCCGCTCTGTAAGAGGTTCTTAGCCGTTAGCTAGCCAGCTGCTTGTTATGATCAGATGTTATTACAGGTATGACCGCTAGGGGGCAGTACTGGTTAGTATGCTGCTTACCGTGCCACATAAGGTGGTAGAACAAGACTGCATGAAAGACACATGTATGTTGTTGAGAACGTGAGTCATTAAAAGTTAAGTTACTTGCTATCAACAGCCTCATCCTTCAAACACGAACATGACATGGTACCAGGAGTAAACTCGACTTGACGACATGGATTTAAAATCACCGGAGAGTTTGAAACTAACGTGGAATGTCGACGAGAACTGGCGCACCTTCAAACAGCAGTTTCACCTGTACATTGCGGCTATGGGACACAAGACAAAGCCGGAGGCGAGAAAGGTAGCGCTGCTGCTAACAATAGCAGGGCCACAGGCCATAGAAGTATTAAACACGTTTGTGTTTGACACTCCTGACGATAATGGAAAGTTGGATGTAGTGCTTAGCAAATTTGACGCTCACTGTTCTGCGAAGAAGAACGAGACGTACGAGAGGTACGTGTTTCGGTCTCGTACGCAGCGGCAGCATGAGCCATTTGATAGCTTCCTGACGGACTTGCGGCTAAAGGCGCAGTCCTGCAACTTCGCGACGCTGAAGGACTCCATGATCCGGGACCAGATAGTCTTCGGCGTGGAGGATAAAAAGGTCAGAGAGAGGCTACTACGAGAGATGGAGCTGACGCTGGCGGGAGCCATTAAGATCTGCCAGGCGAGTGAGCTGTCCCAAAAGCACGTGAGGACGTTCAGCGAGATGTCTGCAGTCGCCTCGGCGCAGAGCGACAGCGCGGCAGCGGTAGGAGCAGTGTCGTACCAACGGCTTCGTGCTTCGTGCCGCAGCAAGCGCTGCGGCACGAAGCACAAGCCCCGACAATGTCCAGCGTTTGCTAAGCAATGCTCAAGTTGCCAATGCAAGAATCATTTTGCTAAACAGTGATTCTCCAAATGGAAAGAGGGGCAGAAAGGAAAAACTGTAAACATAGTAGATGAGCCTGATCTCAGTGACACGTTCTTTGTTGGCATGGTAAATTTGGAAAGTGAACAAATAAGTAAACCAGACAAGGAAGAAGATAAATGGATAGCTCCTCTAATGATAAATGGGACTGTAGTCACCATGAGATTGGACACGGGTACAAAAGCAAATCTCATAAGCATGTGTGATGTAAAGGCAATGAAAAACAAGCCACAAATAAAAAGAAAAGAATCTGGACTTAAAGACTACAATGGACAACCAATTAAATGTTTGGGCACATGCAGGTTGAGTGTCACAGTTAAAGGAAAAGTGCACCACCTATGCTTCTTTGTTGTGAATGAGGGACGTGAATCACTTCTGGGTGACAGAGCCTGTGAAGAACTAGCACTTGTGAAAAGAGTGTATAGCATTATCCCAACAAATGACTCTATGGAAACAATTGTTCAGAACTTTTTAGATGTTTTCAAGGGTTTTGGTGTTTTGCCCTTCACATATAAAATACAATTGAAAGAAGATGCCCAACCAGTTGTGCATGCAGCACACTGAGTTCCAGCCCCACTGAAAGACAGCCTAAAGAAAGAACTTGACAGAATGATCATGCTGGAGGTGATCAAAAAGGTTAATGAGCCTACAGACTGGGTCAACTCAATGGTCATCACAAAGAAAAAGAATGGTGAGTTGAGAATATGTATGGACCCTAAAGATCTAAATGAGAGCATTAAGCGTGAACATGATCAAATACCTACACGTGAAGAGATCATCAGTGAAATGTCAGGTGCCAGCTACTTCACAAAGCTTGACGCCTCACAAGGTTTCTGGCAGCTGAAACTGAGTGAAAGCAGCACAATGTACTGTACCTTTAATACGCCCTTCGGCAGACACTGCTTTCTCAGACTGCCTTTTGGAATAAAGTCAGCACCTGAAATATTTCACAGAGCAATGGAGCAGATCATCGAGGGCTTGGATGGAGTTCGAGTCTACATTGATGACATCATCATATGGGGATCCACAGCCCAAGAGCACAATGAGAGACTAAACAGAGTTATGGAACGCATAAAAAAGTATGGACTAAAACTAAACAAGAGTAAATGTGAGTTTGGTGTTCAGGAGATCCTTTTCCTTGGAGACAAGCTGTCTGCACGTGGTGTCCAACCAGATCAAGAAAAAATACGTGCAATACAGAACATGCCAAGGCCCACAGACAAAACCGGTGTGCTACGCATCATGGGGATGGTCAATTTTATAGGTAAATTCATTCCCAATTTGACAGCAAAGACATCTTGCATACGAGAGCTTCTGCACAGGGACTGTGATTTTAAATGGGCAGTGAAACATGAGCATGAGTGGCAAAAACTCAAGAACACACTGACTACAGCACCTGTGTTGTCATTTTATGACCACACAAAGAGGATAAAAGTGTCAACCGATGCTTCCAAAGATGGTATTGGTGCCGTTCTACTCCAGGCTGAGGGTGAGCACTGGAAACCGGTAGCCTACGCATCTCGGGCTATGACAAAATCGGAATGTCGGTACGCTCAGATCGAAAAAGAATGTTTGGGACTGGCATATGGTTTGGAGCGGTTTCATAGTTATGTGTACGGCTTGCCGTCCTTCACAGTTGAAACTGATCACCGACCGCTGGTTGCCATCATCAAAAAGAATCTGAATGAAATGTCACCGCGGATTCAACGGTTGATGATGAAAATGCAAAGGTATGATTTTGAACTGATATATACTCCAGGTAAACACCTAATCCTTGCTGATGCCCTATCCAGAGCAACTACAGGCGACAGTGTGAGTGCAACAGATGAGGACATACAGTGTCATGTGAACAAGGTGTCTGCTACACTGCCTGTGTCAGACACAAAGTCAAGACAAATAGCTGAGGCTACAGCAACGGATGCTGAGCTACAACATGTCATGAGGAACATGGATGAGGGATGGCCGGCTGGCTCATGTCCACTATTTTATCACGTCAGAGGTGAGCTCAGTACTGTGGACGGACTGCTGTTGAAAAAGGGCAGGATTGTTATTCCACAGGCTTTGAGAATGGACATTTTGCACAGGATACATGAAGGCCATCTCGGCATTGAAAAATGCAAAAGGAGGGCGAGAGAGTCGGTTTTCTGGCCCGGACTGAACAAAGACATTGAAACACTCATAAATAAATGTGAAACATGCCAGAAACACAGGAACAAGCAGAGCAAAGAGCCTATGGTGGTTGCTGAGGTGCCAACCGCACCATGGCACAAAGTAGGAATGGACTTGTTTCATCTCAGAGGTAAAGACTATTTAGTGGTAGTAGATTACTACTCAAACTTCCCTGAAATGGCGCTACTAGCAGGCTTAACGTCAACTTGTGTAATAACACATGCTAAATCTATATTCGCCAGCAGTGTTGGGTTAGTTACTGAAAACCAGTAACTAGTTACAGTTACTAGTTACTTTATTTCAAAAGTAACTCAGTTACTAACTCAGTTACTTACACCAAAAAGTAATGCGTTACTGTGAAAAGTAACTATTTAGTTACGTATTTTTTTCTTCTTTTTTTTTTTTAAAGCTCCCATTAATGCCCTTTTAGCCTTCATTTCAGTACTGTTATTGCACTGCAGAATAATACAATCTGTTGATCAACTTGACATGCATTTGCATCGCTGAACTCTGCTAAGCAATGTGCTCTATATACAACACACAAACAATGTGCTCTACATACAACACACAAACAATGTGCTCTACATACAACACACAAAGACAAAGATATGTTTCAAAGGGCCAATTTATTTCAGGCCAGAACAAATTGACAAAACTATTTTAAATAGCTGCAACATAACATACATAAGTAACAAACAGCATAATAACAACATAGCTGTAAACCAAATAAGTAATTTAACTTTACTTTTTCATACCAAAGTCTAACCAGGCGTTTTTTCTCTCAAGGAATTCTGAAATAAAATCATGTCTGAAGCCCAGAACACTCTACACATTTCCCCAGTTTTAGTTTAGAGATAAGGAAATATTGGCCTGACCCACTAGGATCCCTCTTTATGTTTGTGAACTTTATATTCTATACATTTAGAGTGATGTGATAATCAAACACTCTAGAAGTCTAGAATGAAAGAGTATATAAGAGAATTGACAGAGTGTATGGACTATAATTCATAATAACATTGATTTTGATTCAATATTATGTTTTGAGCAATGACAGTTTGAAAGAAAAAAAAACAGCTTTGTTTTATTAGTCAACATTGCAACTTTCAGAAGTTTGCAGTGCAATATGATTTCCAGCATGTGACGTCAAGCCCACATTATGCACAATCAAACGGGCCAGCGGAAAAAGGAGTTCACATTCTAAAGCAACTCCTAAAGAAAGCAGCTGACAGTGACTCGGATCCGTATCTGGCTTCATTGAGCTACAGAGCATCACCTCTTCAGTGCGGACTATCACCAGCTGAACTGCTGATGAAGAGGAAGCTACGAACAACCTTGCCGAGTCATTCAAACAATATAATAAAGCAAAATAATCCCTCAAAGATTGAACATAAACTACGACAACAGAAGATGATGCAAAAGTCATTTCATGACAAAACAACCAAGCGTCTTCCTCCACTGACTACCAACAACACAGTCAGGATTGAGGATACTGATGGATGGAGTACAAAAGCAACAGTCCTGCAAGAAGTTGCTCCAAGATCGTACACGGTGAGAACTGATGATGGACAAATCCTCAGACGCAATCGTCGCAGTCTGTTAAAGACTCCTCAAGGGACTGTTGGTGAGCTCAGTGTAACTTGTGGTGAATCTCAGGTAATACCCACACCTGTTATGGACTGTAACGCTGACTGTAACACGCCTACTCCAAATGAACCTGAGTTAAGAAGGTCCACAAGAGAAATCAAAAGGCCTGATAGACTGAACTTGTAAACAAAGAAATGTCAATATGCATGTTAAAAATGTTGAACAAAATGTATATTGATTGTTGTGAAAGTGTTATAAATAGTATTGGCTCAGATTTGAGATAGCTTATGCAATTTGAAATTGTTCATACTGCACATATGTGTCAGAGTTAGACTAAATGAGAATTTGTTAAAATAACTGACCCAGCTGATGTGATTAGTTATGTCAATACATTTTGTCTTAGAAAAAGGGGGATGTTATGATCAGATGTTATTACAGGTATGACCGCTAGGGGGCAGTACTGGTTAGTATGCTGCTTACCGTGCCACATAAGGTGGTAGAACAAGACTGCATGAAAGACACATGTATGTTGTTGAGAACGTGAGTCATTAAAAGTCAAGTTACTTGCTATCAACAGCCTCATCCTTCAAACACGAACATGACACTGCTAACGTCCATCCGCCGTCAGTAAAGTTTTAGCTACTTTTAAATCACTAATCCTCACCGCCATGGCGACAAATAAAGTACATTTCTTACAAATATCATCCATGAAGGACAATGAATAGCTGAACATGCTTCACTACACACCGTATAAGGATACAATAGCTAACCGCTACCAGCAAGCTAGCGCTCCTGAATGAAAACAAATTAGTGGGTCTACACAGACATTGACTGTAACGATATCAAGTACAAGAGCCGTACATATTCAATACTACAATGATTATATCTACATTTTTTATTATCACAAAATCTTTTGTCCTTTTTCGTTGTTTATAAAGTCAGCAAATACGTCCCTGGACACATGAGGACTTTGAATATGACCGATGTATGATCCTGTAACGACTGGGTAACGGATTGATACCCAAATTTGTGGTATCACCAAAAACTAATGTAAAGTATCCAAACAACAGAAGAATAAGTGATTATTACATTTTAACAGAAGTGTAGATAGAACATGATAAAACAGAAATTAACAGTAAATGAACAAGTAAATTAATAATCAATTTTCTACCGCTTGTCCCTCATAATTTTGACAAAATAATAGAATGGGAAATGACACAAAGCAGTTGTTGGTAAGACTTCCCTGCTGTGAGATGTTACATGATGTCGCTTGTGCACAACCCTTTGTGCTAATAAAAATAGCATTTTTTCACATCTTTATTTACACCAATAGTACCGATAAGCGTACCGATGAATACCAGTATGGATATGGAATATCCATACTGGTATCAGTAAAATCCTAATGATGTACATCCCTACTTACAGTACATCTTTTTTGGCGCCACCTGTTGCTTTGCCCGTATACATCCCAAGACCCCCGGATTTCTTTTGATATTTCAAAGACTATATCAGGATTGGTGTAGGAAAACATGATTGCAGCTGCACAACCTGGTGTGGTGAATGAAACCTTCTGTGCAGAAGGAAGCAGGAAGTGGGTCAAACCTCATATATCCATATGGAAATTATAATTTGTCAAGGAGGACCTCCCACAGGCTTGTCAAATGCGCCGTCATTAGGGCTGCACAGAGAGCTTCTGAACGGATTCTGGTGGGGATAAAGCAGAAATGTGAGGAAGGTGGGCCGGACTGAAAGGTTTTGATGTCTGAGTAAAAACTAATTCTGGCAAGAGCCGACTGGAACTACTGCTGGCTGTGCCCAGTCCAGGCTGCCCATGCCAAAGGTGCGTAAAAATGGGCACTTTGTGTTGGCTTGAGTGTGTTAGCGGTACACTCGCTGAACTTAGGAAGGTATCATACTGAAAGTGTGATTTTATTAGCTGTGGAGATGTACTTCTCTGTAAAGTCAAACAAGATTTTCTGAAATTCTGAAAAAAACCAGCTCTCCTTTTAGGTACTAAATACAGTCTTTCTATATGTTTCAATCTGACCTCTATATGTTTCAATCTCATTTAGACCTCCAGGGGCCTCATGTATCAAAAACCTGGCGTACGCCCTCATTCACGATATAGTTGAGATGTACATTGGAACAGTCCTACACTGTTACAATGTCCATTTCTCTGATGATGCAATTGTTGATGACTGAAGTGTTGATATCAACCAAACAGCTGTAAATAATGTAAATAATTCAATGTATATACTCTGATGATTATCTTGTGTGATGACTGTATTATGATGATAGTATATATCTGTATCATGAATCAATTTAAGTGGACCCCGACTTAAACAAGTTGAAAAACTTATTCGGGGGTTACCATTTAGTGGTCAATTGTACGGAATATGGACTGTACTGTGCAATCTACTAATAAAAGTTTCAATCAATCAATCAAACCAAGACTGACGTTGATATGGAAATGTGTGTTTTCTCACGCCAACTTCATGTTTCCTGTACGTACATTTCTACAGGCTGTGGATACAAAGTTGTATTTGTGTTGTAGAATATTGGTGGTAAATGACCAAAATTCAATGGTCAAATCAACGTCAGAACCCAACATTGAATAAACGTCGTCAAAAAGCATGTTGTTTCAACTTTGTTATGTTGAGCTAATTCAACAAGTACTCAACGTTGTTTCAATGTCTTGTGCATGCTGGGAAGTGTAAGAAATCAAGATATAACAACCGAATAGCACAATTATCAACGACATCATCAGCTCACTGTTAATGTTACATAAAAAAAAGATATATATTATTAAACAAATGAACATTTATTCACACAAAAGTCCTGAAAATGTGTACCGTTGAGTATAGGGATGGGTATTGATCACAATTGAACCGATATGTTATTTTTGTGTGTGTTAATGAATATGAATTGCTTTTGACCATAAAATGTCATTTTTAAAAAATTATATTTTATTACATATTAATTAAAAATGATTATTACAACTCCTCTCAAGTGGTTGTATCCTATTTTATTATGACATTTATGATTTTCAATTACAGTTACAAGTCCAAGACATTAGATGCCAGTAGTGTACAGCTTCTGGTGTGTTGGTCAGTTCAGTCTGTTGCGCTCTACAAAGTGGTAATACTGTAAGTATTGTACATATTACGCACCCGTTGTTTGATTGTAACATGCAACTTTGTCATAGTTTTCATTAATACATTTGGAGGGGTTGAAATCGCCATGTAAACTCGCTAATGCTAATCTGTAGCATGCAAACAGCAAAGCCATTGTATACCAGCATCAAGCTAACGCAGTTTTGCATAAGTAAAGCCGCGTTGGATCCAAAAATCGTTGGATTTTACGTGAATCAGTGCCCAAAAATTACAGGATTTGGTGCCCATCCCTAGCTGAGTACTAGTAGTGTCATGGTCCTTTGCCCGGATCATGTTCTGTTTAGTTTTGAACTCCCTCAGTTCCTGTCTTTAGCACCCCTGGGTTTGGGTTTGGGTTTTGGTTACCATGGGTGCTGATTATTTTCACCTGCCTCTGATTAGTGTTCGGCACGCTCACCTGCTGCCGGGCACTAATCAGAATGGTGAATGGTAAATGGGTTATACTTGTATAGCGCTTTTCTACCTTCAAGGCACTCAAAGCGCTTTGACACTATTTCCACATTCACACACTGATGGCGGGAGCTGCCACGCAAGGCGCTAACCACGACCCATCAGGAGCAAGGGTGAAGTTTCTTGCTCAAGGACACAACGGGCGTGACTAGGTTGGTAGAAGCTGGGGATCGAACCAGGAACCCTCAGGTTGCTTGCACAGCCACTCTCCCAACTGCGCCACGCCGTCCCCCCACAGAGCTACTTATTCACGTTGTTCGCCACACACTGTCTGGCTTCTTTATTTACTTTCATGCAACAGTTTACGTGGGTTACCATTGGGATTCCTGAGCTAAGCTTTGTCATATGTGAAGTGTTTCTAGTTTGCTATTCCGTTAGCTTCCCATGCTATCGGCACGCTGATGCTCTTTTGTTTGTATCCCGCATGATTTATGGACATCAAATCATTTTCTTCCCTGTACCTTGCCTCTGGAGTTTTCCGTCTGCATCCTGGGAGAACAACCACGCAGTAAAATGCGACCCCGACGTGACAAGTAGCGATTCCCAGGTACCGGGTATTGGTACCGTATCGATTCAAATGTGAACCCAGCCCCAATATGAGCAACATTAACTATGAATGGTTTATTCTATAACTCCAACCATAACACAGAGTAAACTTAATTTCAGTTGAACCAAACTTATGAAGGTGGTTAACTCAATACTTTTGGGTAATGTGTGTACAACATTGTGTGTACAAGTAATAACTTTTTGTTTTTGAAGTTTTGAAAAGAGAAAAACTTGGACGTCAACCAGTGTCACGAAACAGGAGTTATATTTTGGAGTTTCCGCTGTAACCTCCTGCTCTCTTCGCAGTAATATATTCTCACCATCTTGACCTTCAAATGTCAGGGTTCAAACCTCTTCAGGCGAGATGGTTTCCATGCATGTCTTGTGTCTGCGCACCGCCGGAATTATGCTACTCTGTCTTTTTCTTAAAACAATAGGATAAGGAGGCAGGGATGGGGGCTCAGAAAGTTAAGGGTTCACTGCCCTTCACTCTATCCCTGTTGGTTTTTCCCCTCCTGCAGTCTCCCTAATGGGATCCTGGTGTTTGTTCAAAGACGAGGATCGAGAGTCCTGCCTGGGCAGATTCCTGAGGAAAGCCCTGACTTTACTATCAAAAGACAGCAGTAGCACAGAGTACAACTTTCCATCGGGCTGTACTGTTCACCACAATACAGTCTGAAAGAGTAAACCCTGATCTGGTTCGTGTTTTCCATGTGCGGGCAACATAAACAGTAGCTGTCCCCTGAATACTCGCATTCTATGGACAGGCCACACGTCAGTCCTTGTTGAAGATTCCCTGTTACGCACAATGGATTTGTGAACTTGGTACAGGGTAGTATTTGTTCATTAAACTGTGTCATAAATATATTTTCTGTATGATTACAATACCTTTCTTCATAACACTTTAGTATGGGGAACATATTCACCATTAATTAGTTGCTTATCAAAGTAACAAAGACTTAATTTAGAGTTATTTGGACACTAGGGGAACATATAAGGGTTAGGGTTAGGGTTGCTAATAAGCAATAATTCTGAGGTTATTGAAGGAAGACTCTTAGTTAATGGCTTACTGGTTGTATAACAAGGCCAAGCAGAATAAGGCATTAATAAGTCTTAATAATGACTAATTAAGAGCCAATATGTTACTAATTTGCATGTTAATAAGCAACTAATTAATGGTGAATATGTGTTCCCCATACTAAAGTGTTAACATTTTCTTTAGTGAAATTCATTAAATTTGTGCATTTCCTAAACATAGCAGGGTTGTCTAAACCTTTTCCAGCGAGGGCCTCATTAACACAAATTCAAGTATTCTTCAAGTATTTCACATTGATGATACTAAAACCAATACAATATACTGTAAGTCAATATATGCTAAACTATCTGGAAACAACATTCACATCTTCGCTTTGTTGTCGGTAACAACGCCTATTCTACGTAACTCTGCCCTAAATTAAACATTTTCAAGCATAGAAAATACTAAATGAAGTCAAAATATCAATACTACGGTAGTCTTAGCCACTAGACGAGATCAAAACTATCAAACCGTGCTGTTCAGTATCGTAGCCACTGATTGGCTCAGCCTCAGGCAACATTACTACCGTTAGCATGCTTTTAACCTATTTTGCAGCCAAACATCTCAAACTCATATAACTTGGTACTTGACACGTGCTTATTGTTAGCGTGCTAAAGTTAACATGCTAACTGTGTTAGCCAATTTTACAGCCGAACACCTCAGAGTCATATAACTTGGTACTTGACACATGCTAACTGTTAGCAAGCTAAAGTTAACATTATAGCATGCTAAATTTGTTAGCCAATTTTACAGCCGAACAACTCAGTCATATAACTTCAATCAATCAATCAATGTTTAGCCCTAAATCACGAGTGTCTCAAAGGGCTGCACTTGGTACTAGATACATGCTAACTGTTAGCATGCTTACTCTTTTAGCCAATTTTACAGGTGTACGCTTCCTACTTGTATGACTTTGTACTTGACTCATTCTGTTAGCATATTAAATTTAGAATTTTAGCAAGCTAACTTTTTTAGCCAAGTAACTTGGTACTTAAAGCATGCTAACTGTTTGCATGCTTAAGTTAACATTATAGTATGCTAACTTTGTTACCCAATTTTACAGCCAAACAACTCAGTCATATAACTTGGTACTTGACAAATGCTAACTGTTAGCTAGCTAACTTTTTGAGCTAATTTTACATGCATATGCTTCCTAGTTGTATGACTTGGTACTTGACTCAATATGTTAGCATATTAAAGTTAGAATTAACAAAGCTATCTCTTTTAGCCAAGTCATATAACTTGGTACTTGACACATGCTTACTGTTAGCATGCTTAAGGGGCGGCGTGGCGAAGTTGGTAGAGTGGCCGTGCCAGCAATCGGAGGGTTACTGGTTACTGGGGTTCAATCCCCACCTTCTACCATCCTAGTCACGTCCGTTGTGTCCTTGGGCAAGACACTTCACCCTTGCTCCTGATGGCTGCTGGTTAGCGCCTTGCATGGCAGCTCCCGCCATCAGTGTGTGAATGTGTGTGTGAATGGGTGAATGTGGAAATACTGTCAAAGCGCTTTGAGTAGAAAAGCGCTATACAAGTATAACCCATTTATTTATTTATCATTTAAGTTAACATTATAGTATGTTAACTTTGTTAGGCAATTTTACAGCCAAACAACTCAGTCATATAACTTGGTACTTGAAAAATGCTAACTGATAGCATGCTAACTTTTTAAGCAAATTTTACATGCGTATGGTTCCTAGTTTTATGACTTGGTACTTGACTCATTCTGTTAGCATATGAAAGTTAGAATTAACAAAGCTAACTTGGTACTTGACACATGCTAACTGTTAGCATGCTAAAGTTAACATTATAGCATGCGAATAGCGTGCTAACTTTGTTAGCCAATTTTACATTTGAACAACTCATCATATAACTAGGTACTTGACACATGCTAACTTTTTAGCTAATTTTACATGCGTACGCTTCCTGGTCGTATGATATGGTACTTGACTCAGTCTGTTAGCATATTAAAGGTATAATTTTAACTTTTTTAGCCAATTTTGCACCAGACACCCCAGACCCTGCTACCTTGTTACTTGACACATGCTAACTGTTACCATGCTAACATTACCATTCTAGTATACTAACATTATGTGCTAAAGTTTTCAGCCAATTTTACAGCCAAACACATCAGTCATATAACTTGCTACTTGACGCATGCTAACTGTTAACATGCCAACTTTTTAAGCTAATTTTACATGCGTACGCTTCCTAGTCACATACCTTGGTACTTGACGCATTCTAACTGTTGGCATGCTAACGTTAGCATTGAAATTCGGCTTGCGCATTTTGCCCATTACAGCATTCACACGCAATATCTCCCAAAATTGCATAATTTAGTTTCTTTGTGTAATGTTCTAATCCGGACTGTTTTTACTTTGTCTTTAGAATGTGTCGTTGCCCAATAAAAAAAGAAGCTGCGGGCCGCACTTTGGACAGCCCTGATATAGAGTATAGGAAGCTAATATTGCCGTATATGTCTGCTTAGTGCGCATACAAACGTCTCCGTTTCTGTGCAATGCGCCACGTCCTAAGTGCACTGAATGAATGCATCATAGAAACCAGACGAGGCAGAGTGTTTGTTTTTTTTCATTTAGTGCCTAAGCGACTATTTCCTGTCTGCTTCAGTGTGCAGGCAGCTCAGCACTCTGAGGTCCTGGCTACTTTTTTTTGTCAGCAAAGTCATTATAACGTTTCCCAAAACATTTCTACACCATGACTTGTAGAATCTATGTCTTTAATGTACGATTGACGTCATTATTCTTGCTAATCAATTTCAATGCAGAAAAAATATACTGCGAAGCGCTGTAGTACTCTTAATTAGGGTTTCAAAGGGGTGGAAAGTTTCCGGAAATTTACCACGGGAAGTTAAGCTCGGGAAGTTTGGAAATATTGAGCATTTTTTGATTATTCAAAGTTGGACACCATCCATGGAAATTAATGGGAATATATATTGTGTGTGTGTCTTGGCTGAATGAGCAGGTATCGGACACCTCAGTCTCCTTAGATGCATCCTCGCTCATCCATGCGGACTGGACACTGGCCGAGTTAGTGGGCGGCCGAGAGTGGAGTCGGCTCGCTTGGTTGCTTTGTTGGGTCTGCTCCTGTCTCTGGCCATGCTCCCTCCACCCCAGCAGACGATGGCATGGGACACCGCAGAGGCCACCACAGTGTATATGTTTCTTTTACTTTTTATTCATAGCTGTATGTACGTTTGTAGAAGTGGCTGGTTGCATCAGCTCTGCTCTTTTAATGTCTTTAATGTCCTTTGTGTTCTTTGATGTTTTGATGTATGCTATGGCTATGAGATGTTTTTTCCCTCGGCCTCAGTCTGGACCCCAGCCCCCCCATTGTTTACCTGTATCTCACCTTTTTTGTAAGGGGCGCCGGAAGTTGGCAGACCCGTCAGCGATCCTGTTCTGTCTCCCTGTAATGTTTGTCTGATCTTGAATGGGATTGTGCTGAAAATTTAAATTTCCCCTCTGGGATTAATAAAGTATATTCTGATTCTGATATGGGAATTAATGGGGAATTACAATAATTATATATTATTGGGCACTTGTCTATATGCTGCTGCATCTTTGACATAGCTCTTTGCACAGTATTTGCAAATGTACACAGCCTTTCCGCCTACATTGGTTGGGGTGAAATGTCTCCACACATCAGATGGTGTACGTGGCATTATTCTGTTTGTATTTATTGATTCTTGTAAAACACTAATGCAATGCCACACACAGATATAAATAGTCAGCTAAACAACTGGAGTAGTCTTTAAAAATATTTTACTGATGGACAAATGAATAGAAATAAGCTAGATGAATAAATGAACACTCAATCAGCAGCAGGCTAAAGCAAACTATAACCTACATTCTTGTATGCCAACAGAATGGCTAGCAGAACAGAAGGCAGAGGAAACTACACATTTTGATTTAGTATTTGCTAGTTGAATTTAGGGGTAGGATTAAATAAGCTCTGCTTCTTCCTACTCCTTTTTGAACATGTTGAAAAGAGAAACTGGAAATTGTGATGTATCATGTTGTATGCTTGCATGTTCGAAATAAACTCAAACTCAAACTCAAACTTTACAGATCACAAAAAAGGTCAATTCGGATCGCTAACGTTGTTAGCATAAATGAATGGGATTTAACATAGAGAAAATTAGCATCACAGCTAACGGAGAAATATTTTCAGTTCATTATGAGACTGTGGTGGTACATAAACCTAGCTAGCTACAGATATTGGCCCCAAAATCATTTAACAAGTACAGGAACAGCTAGCTAGCTTGAGTGGAAGTCTGCTGGAGCAATTATAATTACACCTCTATTAAACTTAAATACTATAGATCAAATATATTTACCCCAGTAATATCATCAAAACGTCCTTGACTGGATGAAGTCCTTGGGCTCAAATACTAGTGTGGCCTCAATAGCCCTGCTGTAGTGTGTAACATGCTGGGAATTATCTGTGCATGTGATGGAAGAATGCACTGCACATGTGATGGAGGAATGCACAGTGTAGGGTTGAAATTCTACTGAATTTGCATTAAATCAGGTTGTTTAAGCTAATAATCATGCTGCAAGATCTAGCATGTTGCATTCAATGTTTATTCCCATTAATTCCCATATATTCCCGTTAATTCCCATGGAAAGTTTCCAACTTTGAATATTCCCGGAATTTTGCAACCCTACTCTTAATCCCACAAACGCTGAGTCAGTATGAACTGGAGTGTCGTACATTAGCTAGCAGGCGCTTGTTGCCACCATACAACTACCGATCCTTCGACTAATCATGGCAGATTTGATGAGAGTCAACAACGCCTACTTTGGGACAAATAATGATGCAGAGCGTTATATTTTTGAGCCTGAATATACAGAGGATGAACTACAAGTTTTAGAAGCTGAGTGATAAAACCGAACCAGCTTTAGTGAAACACTAACCATCATGTCATAGTACTGCTAAGTGCTAAACAAGAAATGCAAACTACGAACATAATAAAACAATCACTTACTGTACAATGTCTGCTCTCACTGGGATGCCAAATAATAAGACGTTTATATCTTCCTGTTTGGATAAAAAATTCTTCATAATCCTCACGAAGGTAAAAAAAAAAAGAAGTTAGACACAAACAAGTGTCTTTTCGTGTCTTTCTCACCATCTCCGGGTCAACCATCTTCTCGGTTTATAGCCAAAGCCTTCTACTATCCAAGTGAGAGGCATGCTTTATAATCTACAACAGTGATTACAACAGTGGTACATAAAAAATAATCACATGATTTAAGTAGTGTTTTAGTTTCCTATATTGAATGACAGTGTTACTGTTCAAAACTGTGTGTTATGTTACAGTGGGCAAAAATATTAGATATACTTGTTAAATAAAACTTCTACCTTGTTTTTAATGAATCTTCAGGCCTAGTACGCTATTGTACTTTAATGTTGGTCTTAATGCTGGTACTTGGAGAGCAATGTTTTTTCTGAGGTGGTACTTAGTGAAAAAAGTTTGAGGACCACTGATCTAGAATTAACTTTCACCAGCTCAGAGGCGATGCAGCAGCTCACCGGCTCAATATGTCAACAAAGCAGCAGCATAAATTATGAGGGCTGTGAATCTTTGAGCGCCACATGATCCGATTCGATTCTTCGGGGTAATGATTCGATTGGGAATCGATTCTCGATTCAAAACGATTCTTGATTCAAAATCAATACTTTTTTAATAACATTGAGTGCCACTACATTCCTCCATAAAATAGATAAACAGCTCCTACCCAAACATTGACTAAAGTGGGTGGTCAGGACAGATGGAAAATTATTTTATTTTAATTTTTTTGTTTTAAACCGATTTTTGATTTTTTTGAATCGATCATTACAAATAAGAAATGCGACTAACTCTGAAAAAAATTTTTTGACACCCCTTTAAGTTACAGTAGTTAGCTCTCTGCAATCAATGCACCGATAATACATCAGTGCTTATAATATACTTGTTTAATATTTATCTCATGAGATCCAAACAGAGTATTGTTGGTGGTTTTTTTAGTTTTTTTATGGGCGCAATAAAGTACTCCAAATAGCTGCAGTACTAGCAGTATTAAACAAACTAGAATGCATACCAAAAGAAAAATTATTGTGAATAATAAGCACAAATAACAAAAAAGTGCAGTTCCCCTTTAAGTCAGCTACAGATGTGGGAGCTGTAAGGTTGATCATCAACTTAAACGGTCGCATTTCAAAAACACTTGGAATTCAACCTCTTTGCTGCTCGATGACATCATGGTGTCAATTTGTGGCCTATTCTTATAACGGAGCAACATGAATTCATGCCAGCCTCGTACTTAATCCCTACAGTGGCGTTCATGGGAACCGTAGCGGAAGAAAGGCCTTCTGTTTCTTCCTCACAGGTTTACTACCGTGCTTGTGAGGTCGAAGGGGTCACGTGTGCATCAGCCTTCTTTTGATTTATTTTGCCAACCTTTCACCTTTGGGATTTATTTAACATGCAGAAAACGCCACTCCTTGTCAAACAAGCGCTTCAAAGTGGAGAGAACACGAGAGGCTCTGTGAGTGACGAGGCTTTGGCAAGAAAGGACAGACTATCGGGGAAGGCTCATAGAAACAGCATGTAAAGTCTACATTTAGAACGAAATGTATCGAGGGGATTTATGAGTGAGAAGATGGATATTTAGCAAGCCCGGAGGTATCTCCATTGGCCTGTCAAATACTACCAATAAAACCTTTGCATACGGGGTACTCCGGCTTCCTCCCACCTCCAAAAACATGCACCTGGGGATAGGTTGATTGGCAACACTAAATGGTCCCTAGTGTGTGAATGTGAGTGTGAATGTTGTCAGTCTATCTGTGTTGGCCCTGTGATGAGGTGGCGTCTTGTCCAGGGTGTACACCGCCTTCTGCCCGAATGCAGCTGAGATAGGCTCCAGCACCCCCCGCGACCCCAAAAGGGTCAAGCGGTAGAAAATGGATGGATGGATGGATTTTACGTGTAAACATCTTTTTTAGGTCCAGAACTATGAAATAAGAGTCAATATTGCCACATTTTTAGAATGATGTCTCACAAGGAAATTGTTTCTCATCCCAAGCATGTTCGTGATCATCACAGGTTTTAATGCCTGACGCACAGCTGGAGCGGAATGAGATAATGGATAAACACAGTGGGGGGTCAAGCTGTAACCGTGTGATTTCACACTTTTGTTAAACATTATAAAGGCTTTTTGGGGGGAAGGACATGTAAGTAAAATCAACAAATTAAGAAACCTGCAAATGATTAACAAATTAACCTCCATTGAAGTGAGTCTTGCATTTTGAAACAACACATTTTACACAGAATTTTTTTACACTGAATTTTTATACACTGAATATTTATACACTGATTTTTTTTACACTGAAAGTTTACGCACTGAATTTTTTACACTTAATTTTTATACACTGCATTTGTTTTACACTGAATGTTTACACACTAAATTTTGGTAACACTTTAGTATGGGGAATATATTATAAGTAAGAAAGACCTGATTTAGAGTTATTTGGACACTAGGGGAACATATAAGAATTAGGGTTAGGGTTACTAATAAGCAATAATTCTGAGGTTATTGAGGGAAGACTCTTAGTTAATGGCTTACTGGTTTTATGATAAGGCCATGCAGAATAAGGCATTAATAAGTACTTAATAATGACTAATTAAGAGCCAATATGTTAGTAATTTGCATGTTAATAAGCTACTAATTGTTGTTGAATATGTTCCCCATACTAAAGTGTTACCTACATTTTTTTATACTGAATTTTTATACACTGAATGTTTTTACATTGAATTTTTACACATAATTTTTTTACACTGAAATTTTTTACACCTAATTTTTATACACAATGTTTTTTTACACTGAATGTTTACACTGAATTTTTTTACACTTAATTTTTATACACTGAATTTTTTTTACACTGAATGTTTACACTCTAAATTTTTTAATAATAATTTTTTTATACACTGAATGTTTTTACATTACATTTTTACACACTGAATTGTTTTATACTGAAGTTTTATACACTGGATGTTTTTACATTGAATTTTTATACACTGATTTTTTTTACACTGAACTTCTTTTACGCTGAATTTTTATGCACTGATTTTTTTTTTACACTGAATTTATATACACTGAGTTTTAAAACACTGAATTTATTTTCAATGAAATTGTCAGCATAATTTGATGTAAAAAAAATTCAGTATGCAAATTTCCAACAAAATAATTCAGTTACATATATTCAGTGTAAAAAACAACAACTTTTGTAAGAAAGACACAAATGAACCTTTATTCAGTCACCTGTACACAACGCAATCCATGATTGCTGCTACAACACAGTTCTGTATTCAGCCACAATGCTTTTAGCTCCAGGTGCTACAGACTTTGTGCAAACTGGCAAGTAACAGCTGACTTTGCCCACCAACGGAGTGACAAGATACTCACACAACAGGTAGAGGAAGGAAACAGGTGAACAGTATTTAGAAGACAGGCTTAACCAAGCACTAAAAAAACGTAAGGCTAAGAAAGTCATTGTGATCCACCAGGCTTGTTGGAAATAATTTTTTCCCCATTTACATTACTGTTGAATTCCAAAAACAACATCACAATTCTTGATTATGACTAATAATCTACCATGTCAATGATAGCCTTGCACTATTCCAGATTTGGCCGCAAATACTGTAGGAGAAGCACAACAGGACTTTTGTTCTCTCTAGCTGCTGCCTTCCACACTCCTCAACTTGTTTTGGAAAGGCATGAGGAATGTCCATTTTGGACACACACACACACACACACACACACACACACACACACACACACACACACACACACACACACACACACACACACACACACACACACACACACACACACACACACACACACACACACACGCACACGCACACGCACACGCACACACACACGCACACACACACGCACACACACACACACACCCAAGGCCCTGCACAGAAGTCCCTCAAAACATATTCAACAATTATGTCCAAAAGTCACTGTGTTAAAATATTACTTTGGGTTTTTGTTGTTGTCGAGACATTGGTGTTTGGTTGGCAACTAACCCTGACAGTGAGCCAGTAACTTTATTAAATGATGACATAAAACTTTAGGAACGTGAGTCACAAACACATTCCTAATTCGTCCAAACACTTTGTCATGTGTCTACACTTCCACTTCTTTGACAAGGCATGGTGTCCCCCAGGGCTCTATTCTCAGTCCAGTCGTCTTTTGCCAGTGTACTTCTACTACTGTGTATCCTCCAATAGTTTTAACAACGTGATGTACTTCACTTTGCAGTAAATAGGGCATCTGATCGGAAACTATTGAGGTAGCGTACAGGAAGGAAGACATGGTGGGGGGGAGACATGATATCCGGTTTAAATGAATTCAAATCAGGGGACCTTAACTTGGAGTTTCAATCTTTCCATCTTTCTTACCAAGAAAGCCACAGATGCGCTTCCTCTTCCTTTATGAAGTCAGTGATGGCCTGATGCATTTAAGGACATTTCTCATAGGAAACAATCCAGGGAAAGCTGCTAAAGACCTGGCGGAAGAAGCTGCCGTGAGCTGGATTGGTCATGGCGGATTAGCAGTCAGCTGCATGTCCCCACAGGTCAGTGAGCCCTGAAATGCTAGCTATTTATTTCTGCACAGGTTAGCAAGTTTGGATTCGTACAGTAAGTTTTATATATAGGGAGATTGGTACAGTGCAGATTAGGAATGAAAAGCATCATTGCTGTCAAGGGGCTGAAACAAAGCAAACCACCAAAACTGTCAATTTGTTTAGTTTTGAAAGTTGACTGTCATATAGTACGGTGATGGATAGGTATACCATATTTTTCGGACCATAAGGCGCACCGTATTATAAGGCGCACTGCCAATGAGTGGGTTAATTCAGTAGGGCTGTGAATCTTTGGGAACCACATCATTCGATTACATTTTTTGGGGTAACGATTCGATTCAGAATTCAAATTCTAAACGATTCTCGATGCAAAATATTTTAATAACAATGGGTGCCAGTTATATGATTAACAACATTACTCCATAATATAGATAAACAACTCTGATACATTTCTATATTACTTCTTTTTTTTTAAATCGATTAAGAATCGTTTCATGTAAGAACCGCGATTAATTTGAAAATCTTTTTTTTTTTTTTTACCCAATTTGACCCTAATTGACATCATTTCTAATGGAGAAATTTGCTTCACTATACAAACTTTTTGATTTATGAACTCGGTTCAAGAACCAATTTAGTTTGTAAATCGAGGTCCCACTGTACTCATTCGGCTTCTGCTTCGTTATAATATCAGTAAAATGTGACTTCTGTAAAATGCCTTCTCGAATACCTCACAAGAAGGATGAGGACAGTCATTAGGAGTCTAGTCGGTGACATCATTGGGTCTTGGCACTGAAGCCCACCCTGAGAGCAGCCAGCCGTACATTCCTGGAAATGCAAAAGAAGCTACTGATAGTGTTTATTGTCGCTACTGCTACAGCTATGACTCAGACACCTGGCTATTACTTTAGGGTTTGTCTTTTGGAACACATGTGAGCAAATCTTATCAGCACAACAGAATCCACACGAGGACAACGGTCCAGACGCTGAGACTACTCAATGGAAGTCAACACCTTGCCTGCGCTTTCTTCTTATTCTATTTCTGGCGAGACTTTAAAAACGTGGCTAAAAAGTTTGTTTCTGGTTCACTTCATTGTTCATTGATTTGATTGATTGATTTGACAAAAGATTGTTCTACCATTAATCATAACAAGACACTGTCAGTTAAATTGCATTTCCTGATGTGTCTAGCCAAAACAAAGTCATACTGGAAGTAAGCAGTAAGAGGAATTGGACATTTGGAATTTTCAGATTTTTGGCGTACTATTGAACACTTATTTCGCTATATAAAAAATAAAAAAATGTCTACAATTTTATCTGCAGTTTGAACCCTTGTATAATCTTTTAACTTGTATTATTATTATTACTTTGTTGCAGTGATTTATGTTACCCATTGAAGCAACATTTTCCCCTTTCACACAGCACACCATATCTGATTTTTTTGGTCCTAAAGTGACAACGCTCCAAATTGCTTCAAATCTGATCTTTTGGCATCAGATTCAGGCCGCATCAGGAGGTAGTCTAAAACCGTTTGGAATCTGATCTTTTCAAATGTGACTTCATTCTAAATGCAACGCGACCTGAATGTGACTCGTATGTGACTTTTTCATCAGCTTCGGGCGAGCTTTGTCATTCGTGTGCCCAGGGAAAGACGCGGACCGCCAGTGGAAGTTGATACTTTATCACAACATCCGGTTTCGGTGAGCAAAGTCTACTTTCGATGGACACATTTTCGGTGCATCACTAATCAATAGTGCGGAAATAATAGGCTATACGTAATACATGAATATATATTTTGAATCCGAATAAATAACGATTGATGAAAGACCTGAATTGACGGTGTGGTAATGTTACGTACATTGTGTAAGTTGTTAACGTAAGTGAGTTGAAAAACAAAGCTCACATGGATTCACGCTGACGTTTGTGTTGCATCTACTTGTTGGCTCGCTGACAACAAGCTATCCATACACTTGGGTAAAACGGAATCCATCCTGTTTGGGTCCCACATCAACCTTAAGAAAGTCAATGACTTCACTATAAAAGTGGGTGACATTGTTATCACCAGGAAAGATGAGGTCACATACCTAGGTTCCATTCTAGAGGCTAATCTTTCCTGTGATAAAATGGCAACCAAGGTCATCAATAAGGTCAACCAACGAACAAGATTTCTCTATAGAATCTCCTCTCTGGTCAACAAAAGCACCATGAGGATTCTGGCGGGAACTCTCGTTCAACCCTTTTTCGATTACGCATGCACCTCCCGGTACCCTAGCACCTCCAAAACCCTCAAATCTAGACTCCAAACATCCCAGAACAAGCTAGTCAGGTTACTTCTAGACCTCCACCCCAGATCACACGTCACTCCTACCCACTTCTCCAAAGTGAGCTGGCTCAGGGTGGAGGACAGAGTAAAACAACTTGCACTGAGCCTAGTCTATAAAATCCGCTACACCTCCCTGATACCGAAGTACATGTCAAACTACTTCCTTAACGTAAATGACCGCCATAACCACAACACCAGGGGGAGCTCCACTAACCACGTTAAACCCAGATTCCGATCTAACAAAGGTCTTAACTCATTCTCTTTCTATGCCACATCAATGTGGAATGCGCTCCCAACAGGTGTAAAAGAAAGGGCCTCTCTATCCTCCTTCAAAACCGCAATAGAAGTTCACCTACAGGCAGCTACAACCCTAAACTAACACCCTCCCCGGATTGTTAATAATCAAATGTAAACAATCAAATGTAGATACTTTTTCTTATGCCTTCTGATCTCTCTCTCTCTCTCTCTCTCTCTCTCTCTCTCTCTCTCTCTCTCTCTCTCTCTCTCTCTCTCTCTCTCTCTCTCTCTCTCTCTCTCTCTCTCTCTCTCTCTCTCTCTGTCCACTACTTGCTGTACATATCCTACCAAGTCAGACCTACACTGTTCCAATATCCATTTCTCTGTTCTCAATTGTTGATGACTGATGATAACAACCAAACCTATACCCCCCCCCCTCCACACCCCGGATTGTAAATAATGTAAATAATTCAATGTGATTATCTTGTGTGATGACTGTATTATGATGATAGTATATATCTGATAGTATATATCTGTATCATGAATCAATTTAAGTGGACCCCGACTTAAACAAGTTGAAAAACTTATTCGGGTGTTACCATTTAGTGGTCAATTGTACGGAATATGTACTTCACTGTGCAACCTACTAATAAAAGTCTCAATCAATCAATCAATACTTAACAGCCATAAAAAGATTACAACCCTCCCAAGTAAATTACACTATATACATCATACATTATATTACTTTCATTTATTTTCACGTTAAAAAAAATAACTTATTTTTAAGGTGTGGCAACTTTATTTTATTTTGTAATAGTCATAGCGACTTCCTTGTTCATTTAGAATCCAGTCAACTTCCTTTGTTTTGACTTTATCGGACTGTGCATGCAAGTGACGTCGAAGCCACATTGGGACCTGTGCCCGTTTACACTGGAGTCTGATACAGATCACATTTCACTTGCAGGGTAAACAGTCTGCTGGAAAAAAAAATCACATTTCAAAAACATCCGATTTGGGCCACTTTGGCCTGTAGTGTAAACGTAATCCAAGAAGTATGAACAAATGTTATTCATTCTAACACACTGTACAATGATAAACAAGAAAATACTCTTGAAACACCTCAAGGGCCATTCCACGTAATACTTGCCATTTGTAAATAAAGTGTATACATGCACAGTAAAATTGACAACAAATATTATTTTTTATTAAATGAAGTGTTCACATTGATACAATTGCATATTTAATGAATCCAATTTGAACTACATTGAACACTGGAAAAATAGTTTTTGTTGCCTGTTCTTGCTTCCTAAAATTAGACTATCAGGTTTTTTTTTGTTTTTTTTGCATGTGTAGAATTTCTTATCCCAACTATACATACATTGATTTTCTCATAAGAAAAAACTATTTAAGTTAAATTATGGCTGATATTTGTGTAAAAATATATGAACGGCCTTAATGTATCTGACAAGGAGGAGACTGCTTTAAAGAGCAAGACGTTGTATTATTATGCCAGAAAAGTAGTTCTTCTGTGTTACAACAATGTCTCTATAGCAGGTCACGGCATGTAAATGGCGCGTTGTTAGAGGTTTTTAAGAGCGCTTTATCGGCACAATATATGACTCTACATTAACTTTATTGTTAGCCACCTCTTGCTAGCAGTTTTTTTTTACTATTTAAAACACAGAAAAGAGAAAGACAATACATTTACATGCAAATGTGCCTGTGGCGGTTTAAAAAAAACCCTTTGTGTTATTAGTGTCAAAATTTCATTGTTTTCTCGTTACAGTACACTTAGCGCTTTTCTTCCACTTCTTATGTTTTTTTTAGAAATCGTATTTTTGAAATGTGCCACGGGGGCAGTTAAAAAATGAGCTGCGAGCCGCAAATGGCCCCTTGGCCACACTTTGGACACCACTTCTCTACAGCAGCGTTTCTTAAGCATAGGGCCCATTGTTTGGCCCTGTGCCAAAAAAATATATTTTTCGCAGCTGCGGTTCGTATGAGCGTCGTTTTCACCATTTTCAAGTACTAAATGTGTAACGACCTGGTCGCATCGTGGTGCGAGGTGTTCTCCCAAGGATGCAGACGGGCTCGGACACAGCTTGCAGGTAGAAAAATGATTTATTCTGGAACTAACTCAGACAGGAAAAAACAAAAACGACTAGGGTGGGAGCTAGCAAGCAAAATAATATAGCATGAGAGCTAGCAGGAAACAAAGAGGTCGTTAGCTGTTGCGTGAAAGCAAATTAGGAAGCCAGGCAGAGTGCTGCCCGGGCGAAGACTAAATAGCCCTCTGATTAGTGCCCGGACAACAGGTGAGCGTCTCGAACACTAACCAGAGGCAGCTGAGCATAATCTGCCGTCATGAAAACAGAAACGAACAAACGTGACACTAAACTGTAAACAAACGGTGATCCGAGCAGCGAATCCTAACAGTACCCCCCCCTAAAAGGACAGATTCCAGATGTCCCTTGAAAAAAAAAAACAACTGGAACCCCCCCAAAAAAAAACAAGCAAAAAATTCACGAGTCAAGGGCGTGCGGGGGGAGGACTTGGTGGTGGGTCGCCAGGCCACGTGTCCCCGAATCCACCGGGGAAGGGTCAGGTGGCGGCGGCGAATGGAACGCCGAGGCGGGCGACCACGGAAAGGCCACATTCGTGGCCGCTGAGAAGGTGGGCGTGAGTGGCGCCAGAAGTTCAGCAGCCTCTGAGTCCTCTGAGAGAGCTGCTTGCGCAGCCGGACCACTCGAGGTCGCTGAGACGTTGCCGTGGAAGCGGTAGGTGTCGACGTCGCCGTGGCAGCCGGAGGGGTCGACGTCGCCGTGGCAGCCGGAGTCGCTGTCGCGGCAGCCGGAGTCGCTGTCGTGGCAGCAGGAGTCGCTGTCGTGGCAGCAGGGGTCGCTGTCGTGGCAGCAGGAGTCGCTGTCGTGGCAGCAGGAGTCGCTGTCGTGGCAGCCGGAGTCGCTGTCGTGGCAGCCGGAGTCGCTGTCGTGGCAGCCGGAGTCGCTGTCGTGGCAGCCGGAGTCGCTGTCGTGGCAGCCAGTGCTGGTGCGAGAACCAGTCGTGGTACAGGTGCTGGTGCGAGAACCAGCCGTGGTGCAGGTACTGGTGCGAGAACCAGTCGTGGTGCAGGTACTGGTGCGAGAACCAGTCGTGGTGCAGGTACTGGTGCGAGAATCAGTCGTGGTGCAGGTACTGGTGCGAGAACCAGTCGTGGTGCAGGTACTGGTGCGAGAACCAGTCGTGGTGCAGGTACTGGTGCGGGAACCAGTCGTGGTGCAGGTACTGGTGCGGGAACCAGCCGTGGAGCAGGTACTGGTGTGGGAAGCGGTAGGTGTCGACGTCGCCGTGGCAGCCGGAGGGGTCGACGTCGCCGTGGCAGCCGGAGTCGCTGTCGTGGCAGCCGGAGTCGCTGTCGTGGCAGCCGGAGTCGCTGTCGTGGCAGCAGGAGTCGCTGTCGTGGCAGCAGGAGTCGCTGTCGTGGCAGCAGGAGTCGCTGTCGTGGCAGCCGGAGTCGCTGTCGTGGCAGCCGGAGTCGCTGTCGTGGCAGCCGGAGTCGCTGTCGTGGCAGCCAGTGCTGGTGCGAGAACCAGTCGTGGTACAGGTGCTGGTGCGAGAACCAGCCGTGGTGCAGGTACTGGTGCGAGAACCAGTCGTGGTGCAGGTACTGGTGCGAGAACCAGTCGTGGTGCAGGTACTGGTGCGAGAACCAGTCGTGGTGCAGGTACTGGTGCGAGAACCAGTCGTGGTGCAGGTACTGGTGCGGGAACCAGTCGTGGTGCAGGTACTGGTGCGGGAACCAGCCGTGGAGCAGGTACTGGTGTGGGAACCAGCCGAGGTGCAGGTACTGGTGTGGGAACCAGCCGAGGTGCAGGTACTGGTGTGGGAACCAGCCGAGGTGCAGGTACTGGTGTGGGAACCAGCCGAGGTGCAGGTACTGGTGTGGGAACCAGCCGAGCAGGAGGTTGTGGCTTAGCCCGCCGAAGGGCAGGTGGCGGTGGCCGAGCAGGAGGTTGTGGCTTAGCACGCAGACGGACTGGTGGCGGTGGCCGAGCAGGAGGTTGCGGCTTAGCACGCCGTTGTGCCACCCCACTCGCACAGCTCCCAGTACTAGCCCCCCCCTCAAAAAGCGGATCCCAGACGCGCTCCTTGCGGATTGGAACCGTCTTCAAGGGTGGGTGGAGGGAGGTCAGGGGGAGGGCAGAATCCTCTCCTCTAAATTGTCCAAAATGTCTATTGTCACCCCCCACTTGAGACTGGGTGGGAGCACAGGGGGAAAAAATATGTGCAGTGGACGGAGCAATAGTCACAGGGGGTGGAGCTAGAAAGTCAGGTGACTGGGACTGACTAGAATTACATTTCACAAAAATGTCCTGATAATGTTTTATTGCAGAATTAAAGTCACTTGAAAATGGCTGGCAGGAAGAATTGACATAGTGTCTATAAAAGTCTTTGTCTATGACGTCATCCAAAATGGACGGGACAACGTCATTAAGCGGCGTGTCATCAGGGGGTGCCGACGGAATGACGTCATAGCTGCAGTCCCAGTGATTGACAGGCCAGTCATAACAGTCTTCGGTAAGGTAGTTGATGGGATTAACAGACCTTTGAAGAGGGGAATCTTGGGCTGAATGTAGCTTGCTGTGTGATGGTGGAGGAGTCTGTGGGAGTGGCGCGTCTTGGCAGTGAAGTGAAGACCTCTTTGGCGGCTTCCGTCTTCGCTGACGCGTCCGGTGGTGCGGGGGTGTGGCGATGTCCTCGGGCCAAACGGAGTGGATTGGGACCAACCTTCCGTTAGGACCCCATATCAGGTCCTGGCGCTCCGAAGGGGAATAGCGGAGAGTCTCCGCCTCCATCGCTCGCAACACCATCCACGCACCTTCGTCCATCTCCTCCGACATGCTCGCTGCGAGAGAACTTCTTCTTGCTGGCTTCCTACTGTAACGACCTGGTCGCATCGTGGTGCGAGGTGTTCTCCCAAGGATGCAGACGGGCTCGGACACAGCTTGCAGGTAGAAAAATGATTTATTCTGGAACTAACTCAGACAGGAAAAAACAAAAACGACTAGCGTGGGAGCTAGCAAGCAAAATAATATAGCATGAGAGCTAGCAGGAAACAAAGAGGTCGTTAGCTGTTGCGTGAAAGCAAATTAGGAAGCCAGGTAGAGTGCTGCCCGGGCGAAGACTAAATAGCCCTCTGATTAGTGCCCGGACAACAGGTGAGCGTCTCGAACACTAACCAGAGGCAGCTGAGCATAATCTGCCGTCATGGCAACAGAAACGAACAAACGTGACACTAAACTGTAAACAAACGGTGATCCGAGCAGCGAATCCTAACAAAATGGCTGTCAAAGTGTACCAACTTGTCGAAAAACCTACTCATACTTCTTCTGTCCAGGTGAGAGGCAAGATTTATGATCTACAATAAAGTTTGATGAGCACGGAAGCGAGAAAGCAGCAGACAACTCAATGATGTCAGGTGTTAGCGCTTATAATACAAATACCCCTAATACTTGGTTAATATTCAAATCACGAATTGTAAATGGAGTATTGTTGGCAGTTTTTGGATGGTTATTTATTGGGTTTTATGGTCGAAATAGAGGACCTCCCAGTGGCTCAGCTGTAAGCGGACTTTTATCTGCAAGTTAGAATGCATTAAAAAAAAATCCCTCCGTCGTCATGTCTTTCATAATGACTGTGAACGATAGGCACAATTTAAAAAAAAAGGGCTGTTCTCCTTTAAGTGCAAAAATGATAAATGATACTGCTTCATCACTAATGTGATGAAGCAGTATTTTCCTTTGTACTTTATTTTTATTGACAATTTATTTAAGAAACATATTTTAAATTACTTTAGCATTGTGTAATTGTATGTAAATGTATTTTTTAAATCAGTTTTTATGAGTCCCTTTTGAAGTACAGTATATTTGATTAGTATTTATTTTTGTAATCAGCCTGACCTAAACCTTTGTGATTAGCACATGCTTTCATATCATTTGACAAGGTAGTATACTTTTAGTAGGTTAGATATAATTATTGAATTAAAATCAAGAGTAAGATTATTAATTAAGTGATAATATTTGGGTGGGCCACGTCTGTAGTGGAAAAGTTGGGCTCTGAGGTCAAAAATGTTAAGAAACCCTGCTCTACAGCACTTGACCTCAAGCATTATGACTGATGTCCAAAATAAGTACGACAATCAAGGCTAATACGGGCTGCAAATCTTACAAGCGTGACAGCTTTTGACTTTGCATGTTCGACTGTAGTCCCAAGGCATGTAAAAGCCACACACGCACACACACGCACGCACACACACACACACACACACACACACACACACACACACACACACACACACACACACACACACACACACACACACACACACACACACACACACACACACACACACACACACACGCACACGCGCACACATTCTTGTATTTGATACCTTCTTGAGACCTCCGAAAAATGCCTACCTCTTTAGGACCACCCTTTATATATATATATACACAGGTATATATATATATATATATATATATATATTGTATTTACAAAATTAATAGTATATACAAACTATGCATATATAAAAAAGCATGTTGTATAAAATGAGTTGGAATTTCACAATAAAAAAGGTCACAATTTCACAAGAAAAACTTTTAATTTTGGCAGTATTATAAAAGTCGTGGTTTTACTCAGCGCAAGTCAAACTTTTACAAGAAAAACTGAACATTTGTGCAATATTATGATAAATGTTGGAATTTTACTCAATAACAGTCCCAATTTTACAAGAAAAGCTTAACATTTTGGCAATTTTATGAAAAGAGTCGTAATTTTACCCAACAAAAGTCACAATTTTACAAGAACTCTCAAAAATGTTGGCAATATTATAATAATAATCAAAATGTTTACAAAAATTATAACAAATTATGACTTTTGTCATAATTTGTTATAATTTTACTCAAAAACTTTCACTATTTTACAAGAACAACACAAAAATTGGCAATATTGTGGAAAAAGTCAGAATTGTTTATGATAAATGTCACCATTTTGCATTAAAAAGTAAAAATTTTACATAAAAAAGTAATAATGTTACGAGAAAATATTGCAATATTACAGAAACAGAAAGAATATGAGAAATTGTCCCCAATTTTTTAAGAAAAAAGTTGACACAATGTGTGAAAAAGACTGCTTTTAGTAAAAAAAATGTTTTTTTATTTTTTGTTGTTTTCTTCATTATTTACTTCAAGTTATTACAGTATGTCTCTATATCCATTTTTATTGTATTTTTTAAATTGATTTTGGACAAAGGGGGCGCATTTCAATTTCTTACACACACTTGTTTTTACATATGTTGGCTGGAGGGGGAGCACTTCAAATATTTACACACACTTGTTATTTCATGTGTTGACCAGAGGGGGAGCACTTTTAAAACCGACACACAATCAATTTGAAAAATCCCTCCTTTTTGGGACCACCCTAATTTTGACAGATTTCACCACCAGGGGTGCAAATGAGACATTCTCTATTAGATGCAATGGTTTTCCGTATTGGGACCATGATTTATGTCCTGACTTGTTCACCGATCCTCATATGGAAGGTACTTTTCCTTGTTGATGTCCCAAGAAGGGTAGAAATAAAAGAACACACACACACACACACACACACACACACACACACACTTCAGGTCACGTTGAAAACTTGTATTTACTTAGTTAGACTAGGGAGTCCCGGATGGTCCTTATCATCCTTCATAAAGATAGAGCTCCCTGCATTCAGCCAGTAAGTTAAGAAAGTCTCGCCCCTACTTTTCCTCGCTACTTTGATCTTGCGCAGGAAAAGTGTTTTGGTAGCAGCAGCCAGGCGCCCTCCAACATCCCCCGTGTGTGAAAGTGCTCTCCCCTGAACTCATCATGCGAGGAGAGGAAATTCCTCGGACAGTAAGTGGAGACATTTTTGGAGCAGACGCGCCGGAGACCGTCTTTGTTTCGCCTCTGTTTGACAGTCGCTGACAATTTCAAGAGCTCGTTTTCTGCGGGCCTTTTCCGTTTTTGTCAGCGAGGGGCGGCCGAGTGCGCGGACTTGAAACCGCACGAAAGACGTCGGGTCGGCCTCGCCAGACGGTTTGCCAAAAGTAAATATTCGTTCGCGTCGTCATGCGGTGGGGGTGGCGAGGAGGACAAATTGGGGAAACCCAAGGACATGGCGCGGGTAGAGTTTCGTGTGCGCAGCATATGGTGCAAACATGGCCCGCATATGTTTAGGACAGGGGTGTCCAAACTTTTTCCACTGAGGGCCGTACACGGAAAAATTTAAGCCATTTTGATATTTTTCATTTTCAAACCTTAACAAAATATATGGATTTTTTTTTTAACATTTAGGGCTCCCGGGGACCATAAAGGGTCTCAGTCATTAAAATGTAAAAAATAAGTCAAATTATTATTATTTTTTATTTAACGCTTACGCTTATATCAACTTCAGGTTGATATAAAGTAAAAAAAAAAAAAAAAAAGGTTTTATGCCTTTTCTGTCAAAGACAACTTTGTTTTTTATAGTAAAACTGAAATATGCAGTATTTAGTAATTAGAGCCCTAAAAGATAAATAATGCAGGACACCATTGATTTTAATTATTTAATATTTTTGAGTAATCACAGTGAAATGTTAAATAAACCCTACTAAATATATTTGGGATCCAAAAGGTCCCCCACTCATAAAGTGATACATTTTTATTATTTTTTTTTTACTTTTAACACTTAAATTACGAGATCAACTTCAGATATATTTGTCGATTTTACGTTTGAACTATCATTTTGTTTGTATTATACTCTTTTGTCAAATAAAACTTTGATGTTTTTTTATGGCAACCACACAATATATGCAATATTTTTTCCACATAAAACATTTTAAAGTAATATTTTTTAAGTAATAATTCATTACAACATAGATTTTTAATTTTTTGTTTTTTTTTAGCAATGGCAAAAAAAATTAAAATAAACAAAGACAAAAGAAAAAAAAACCAGCCTGCATGGCAGCTTTGTGTCAACATTGCAACTTTTTCTTGTTAGATTTCACCTCATTCCACTTTTTTAAAATGTTTTTTTAAATTTTTGCAATATTATCAATTTTGCAATTTTTGCAGAATGTGTGGCGGGCCGGTAAACAATTAGCTGCGGGCCGCAAATGGCCCCCGGGCCGCACTTTGGACACCCCTGGTTTAGCCGGTTTGTGGAAACAATCAAACACACGGGCGCTACGGGCGGGAAAACTTCCGCACGCGAACACGCAAAAGGTATGATAAAAAACGTTTTGATGTAGGAAACTCTTGCTCGCTTTGATGCTCGCATGCGCGATTCCTGTCGTGAATCAAGTAACAGTAGACACTGAAAGAGTAAAGGAAAACACATTTTTGGGTGTAATAATAGATGATAAAATGAACTGGAAATCTTGTGTAAAAATATACAACATAAAGTAGCAAGGAACATGTCAATAATGAATAAAGCAAAACATGTTCTGTGTCACGGCCCGGGCGCACGTCAGCGTTGCGCTGCGCTGGGCGCACATCCAAGAGCGCTCCGGGCACGCCCCACGCAGGTTGCAGCAAGTGGCTGCAGTCAATCATCAGCAATCAACACACCTGAAGCTGATGATGAGACCTGCCTTCTTAAGCCAGCACAACCTGCTATCCGGTGCCAGAACGTAGTCATCTGTTCCAGTACAGTAAGCCGACTAACCAAGCTCTATGCATTCTCTCTCTGTGTTTCTCCCCCTCCGTGTTGATTGGTATTGTGTCCTCCTTGTCGTGTCTAGCAGCAAACCTTCGTTCCCGCGTGACGAGATGTGTGTCTCGTCTCCCTGTGTTCCCCTCTGGTTCTCTGGCTGCCCCATTTGGATCTCGACCTCCCGCCTGGACACGAACTTTGACGCTTCTCCCCTCCCCTCAACCCCATGTCTGTCTCACGCATCTCCGAGCTTGTCTTGCTCCCCCTTTGGACTTCCGCACCTCTCGCTCAACACTTCCGGTAACACTCTCCAGTTAATTCACACACATAGTCGCACACCACACACACATTTTGGATTAGTACACACACTTTATTTATTATTTATATATATATATATATATATATATATATATATATATGTATATATATATATATATATATATATATATATATATATATATATATATATATATATATATATATATATATATATATATATATATATATATATATATATATATATATATATATAAATATAAATAGAGTTTAACGACGTCCCTCCTGTACACATGACATACTGGACCAAAAATCACTTCATATTCTTTACTGCTCACTAGTGTTACCATATCTGAGTTATTGTGTAGAAATATGGGGAAACAACTACAAATGAGCGCTTCATTCACTAACTGTGTTACAAAAAAAATAAATTAGAATAATACATAATGTTAGATATAGAGAACATAAAAACCCTTTATTTATTAAAATCGCAATTATTGAAATTCAACGATTTGGTGCATTTGCAAACAGCTAAAATTATGTACAAAGCAAACTATAACCTGCTACCCAAGAATGTACAACAAATCTTCTCTACAAAAGAGGACAAATATAACCTTAGATTTGTATGCATGTACAACACTTAAAACCTTTAGCATATCCGTATGTGGAATTAAATTATGGAATGGATTAACCAAATAAATCAATATGATTCAGTTTAAGAGACTGTTCAAACTACAAGTGTTCACAAAGTACACAGAACAATAGTTATGATGAACATTTTCAACCCTTTTTATTTTTTGAGATAAAGATTATGTATTTAATACTTGTTTACTTACTATTGTATATACATATATATATATATATATATATATATATATATATATATATATATTATTTTATTCACTGTTCTGTAACAGAGAACAAGGAAATGGGATACAATTGCTATGGTATGAAAAGGGGGAGGATTGAATAAGCTCAGCTTCTTCCTACTCCTTTTCAGACGTGCTGTGATGAAACAACTGGAAATGTGTGATGCATTACGCATTATGCATGTTTGAAATAAACTGAAACTGAACTGAACGGAACTGAACAGTCAGAAATCTTAGAATACCTTAAAGTGCGACCACAGCTAATTGTTTAACGGCAGGCGGGACATTCTAGAAAAACTATTTAAAAAAACATTAAAAAGTGGACTCAATGAGCAGACAGGTTAAATGTAACCAGAACAAGTTGCAATGTTGACTGTAATAAAACAAGCAGGCTGTTTATTCATTCATTTGTTCTTTCGATTTCTTTTGTCATTGCTCAAAAAATAAAATTCATAAAAATGTTATTATGAATTTTTGACCAATTAAGTCTCCAATTACTTTACATCATATTTTCCACTTTGACATATTTTGTGTGTGTTTGCCCTATAAAATACTAAATTTTCTTTAACAAAAACATCATAAAACAAACAAACAAAAATAATAAAAACTTCAACTCAGTAGATCTGAAGTTAATCGAGGAATTTAAGTGTTGTAAGTAATAAAATAATAACAATAAAAAAATGGATGACTTATTTTTTAACACTTTTATGAGTTGAGCCCTTTTTATCCCCAATAATTTTTATTTTTATTTTCATTGCTCAAAGTATAAAAATACAATTCAAATGAATGTTATTATCAATCATTGACCTATTCAAGTCTCCAATTACTTTACATCAAATATTCTACTTTGAAGAGTTTTGGGGGGAATATACCTGTATTGCATATCGTGTGTGTTTGCCATATAAAAAAAACTAAGTTTTCTTTAACAAAAAGGGCATAAAAAAACAAACACGAAAAATAACATGGACTCAACGGATAGATCTGAAGTTGATTGAGAAATGTAAGTGTTGAAAGTAAAAAAGAAATCAATAAAAAAAATAAAACATGTATGACTTATTTTTAACATGTTTATGGGTTGGATGCTTTTGTATCCCCAATAATTTTGGTGGGATTTTTTATTTTTATTTTCAATGCTCAAAAAATATTCAACGTATCAATTCTTGACCTATTTAGGGCTCCGATTAATTCATATTAGAAATATTTTTTGGGGAAATAATACATATCTTGTGTGTTTGCCATATAAAAAAAAAAAGTTTTTGTTTCATCTGACCATTGGTCCATTATAGGTCCATTTGATGTCAGATGAAACAAAACATTTAGCTGTTAGGTCTCAATACCTAGTAATATGTTTGGAGGAGAAAAGGTGAGCCACAATTCCTACTGTCAAGCATGGTGGTGGTAGTATTATGCTCTGGGCCTGTTTTGCGGCCAATGGAACTGGTGCTTTACAGAGAGTAAATGGGACAATGAAAAAGGAGGATTACCTCCAAATTATTTAGGACAAACTAAAATCATCAGCACGGAGGTTGGGTCTTGGGCGCATTTGGGTGTTCCAACAAGACAATGACTCCAAACACACATCAAAAGTGGTAAAGGATTTGCTAAATCAGGCTAAAATTAAGGTTTTAGAATGGCCTTCCCAAAGTCCTGACTTAAATGTGTGGACAATGCTGAAGAAACAAGTCCATGTCAGAAAACCAACACATTTAGCTGAATTGCACCAATTTTGTCAAGAGGAGTGGTCAAAAATTCAACCAGAAGCTTGTGGATGGCTACCAAAAGCGCCTTATTGCAGTGAAACTTGCCAAGGGACATGTAAGCAAATATGAACATTGCTGTATGTATACTTTTGACCAAGCACATTTGGTCACATTTTCAGTAGACTCATAATAAATTCATAAAATAACAAACTTCATGAATGTTTTTTGTGACCAACAAGTATGTGCTCCAATCACTCTATCACAAAAAAAATAAGAGTTGTAGAAATGATTGGAAACTCAAGACAGCCATGATATTATGCTCTTTACAAGTGTATGTAAACTTTTGACCACGACCGTATGTACAAAATAAAAATAGGTAAGTGCGGCTTATATTTAGGTGCGCTTTATACTCCAGAAATTACAGGAGATACAATACAAGAATAACGTCATAATTTTGAGAATGTAATATAATAAATAAAAAAATAGAACAATAAACCTGTATTATGCGAAAATAACGTCACAACATTATTTTGGAACATCAGTACCATTGGTTTAGTGTGTTCAACAAATATTTTATGATATTAATCAAGGCAGTTTGTTGCCTTTTTCTATGAGGAATCCTAACATCCACTTTGAACAGTTTTAGTTCACATAATATGAAAAAAATATACCCTATTTAATTAATACACTAAAAGAAACACACTGTGGGCTATATTTTCAATGTATACTTGAAATGAATTCAACATTGTAAGAGGATTTTAGTGTGGGACAAAGTCTGTACGCGCTCTTGACAGTAAAATTACAAATGACGCTAACAGAACTTGACGTGTCCGGGCTCGTCCATTAATGCCACAGAAGTCATCAATGTGATTTAAAAAGGGTTTTCTTTGGCTGTGCCAGCCAACCGAAAGACACATCATGTAAAATAAAACAAGTGTCAGGCCTGACACATTTTTAATAGGCCTGCCAAATTTGAATGTACTGGATCCACTTGCATTAACCACACCATCCCATATGCAGTATTTAACTTGTGTTTTTTTAACAGCTCCACATGAAAAATAAATGCAAGTCAAGCTAAACCATACTACTAAAAACATTTAACAACATTTGTCTGTCTCTTTGCAATGTCACTTGGATGATTCTCTGCAATTCCTGTAAAATAAGCTACAGGCTGGAGTTACAGGTATTGAAAATAATATTTATTTCCTGTTTTGGTTGTTAGCTTGGTGTACTACTTAATGCCACTTTTTGTATCTTGCTGCTAATTGTGAACTGACTCAGTCCGGTAGCGTGTGCATACTTGCCAACACTCCCAATTTTTCCGGGAGACTCCCAAATTTCAGTGCCCCTCCCGAAAATCTCCCGGGGCAACCATTCTCCCGATTTTCACCCGGACAACAATATTAAGGGCATGCCGTGATGGCACTGCCTTTAACGTCCGCTTTTTCACCATACAAATAGCGTGCCAGACTAGTCACAGGTTGTATGTGGCTTCTGCAGACACACGTAAGTGACTGCAAGACATACTTGATCAACAGCCATACAGGTCACACTGAGGGTGACCGTATAAACAACTTTAACACTGTTACAAATATGCGCCACACTGTGAACCCACACCAAACAAGAATGACAAACACATTTCGGGAGAACATCCGCACCTAAACACAACATAAACACAACAGAACAAATACCCAGAATCCCTTGCAGCCCTAACTCTTCTGGGCTACAATATACACCCCCCGCTACCACCAAACCCCACCCCCCCAACCCTGCCCACTTCCAATCTCCCGAATTTGCAGGTCTCAAGGTTTGCAAGTATGAGCGTGTGTACAGCGAGTTAACATCTAAATGTCCTCCAATAAGCACACAAAGTTGGTCTATTCTACTATTTTAGTCAGGTCATTTACAAAATGTAAGTATGCTAGGCTATAGGCGACTGGGCGCTAGCAGCTACACAACAGCTAAGCACACATACGGAACAATTAATTGAACAACATTGCAGCACATTTGTCAATCTAAACAAGTATCAAATAATGATGGCTGCATACGGCTTACACCAGGGGTGTCCAAACTACGGCCTGCGGACAAAGTGCGGCCCGAGAGACGTCATTGGTTTATGTTTCCAAATTTATTTGGAATATCTGACAAGCTAATTGCTGCAAATTTTCCGCCACCTTGTGCACTGCAAAAACTGAAATCTAAGTAAGATGAAATATCTCAAATAAGGGTGATATTTGCTTATTTTCTGTCTGATAAGATAATTCTTCTTACTAAGCAGATTTTATGTTAGACAGTTTTACTTGTTTTAAGGATTTTGGTCCTAAATGATCTCAGTAAGATATTACAGCTTGTTGCTGAGATGTTATGACCTAATGTATATTGAGTAAAACATGCTTGAAACTAGAATATCAACTGTTGCAAAGCTGTGTCATCAACACTCACAAGTATAAAACTACTTTTTTAAAGTAATAATTTCTTATTTCAAGCATGAAAAAAAAAATCATAACTTTGACACAATTGTGTCTCATATTAAAACAGATGACAGCCAAATGGACTTTGCTGTTTTATTTTCAATGAAACAAGAGAAAATACGTATTCATATAGTAGTATAGTTGTTATTAGTGAGAATGTACTTAATTTAAGGTATTTTGGGGTTCATTGAGGTTAGCTAATTTTACTTGTTTTGAAAAGTCTTGACAAGCCAAATTTTCTTGTTCTATTGGCAGATAATTTTGCTTAGTTCAAATAATTTTTGTATATTTTTTTCTTGTTTTTGAATATTGACTTTTTGCAGTGTGGACAACGTGAGTACATCAGGTCATCGACAATGAATGGTGCTTTGACAGGAGTTCAGCACAGCATTTACCAGAGGTGGGACCAAGTCATTGCTTTGCAAGTCACAAGTAAGTCTCAAGTCTTTGCCCTCAAGTCTCGAGTCAAGTCCCGAGTCAAGACAGGCAAGTCCCGAGTCAAGTCCAAAGTCAAGACTGGAAAGTCTCAAGTCAAGTCACAAGTCCTGCATTTTGAGTTTCGAGTCCTTTCAAGTCCTTTTAACCACAGACTAATATTTTTACACAGATTGTGTATGCTTTTAAACCGCTGTATTTATTTATTAAAACAAGTGCATTTGAAATAGCAGGGGAAAAAAAGTACTGACATTGCAATTCATAATAGCACTATTAACCAGTCATTTTAATAGTTTAAACAATTTTAAACATTTAACTCATTCCTTTACAGAATAAACACATTTGCAAAAACAAGTGCAACTGTACTTATTTGTACAAAAGTGTTAACATTGTATTTCCTTGGCATATTGCATTGTAACTAGTTCCACAGCAGTTTCTATTCTGTTCTTACCTTATCTCATTGATCTCATCTCATACTGTATGTGTATTTATGTGTGCGTACACATGAAAAACATAACAAATACATGAACATAACAATGAACAGAGTTGTACTTTTTAGATGTCAGGGCCCTATGCAATATGTACACATATTCTTAATATAGTATACATTTTAACTGACCTTTATTTGACTATGTTTGTCTTTTTGTAGGTAGCTAAAATATGCGGTGCTGCTGACCGCCGTCTAACGTTATGTTACTGTGTGTGATACATTGATTAACGTAACGTTATTGTAGGTACCTCATGCAACCCTGCTTAAAAAAATCACTTGACAGAAAGTATGAATAAGGTAGCAAACTGCAGTGGACGCAACAGATTGCTGTGTTTGAAATGATGTTATAACCATAGACATCTTATAAGTAGACGCAGTATTGGTTGCTGTGACGTGAGCAATTTGCATCTTGAAGTGGTGATGAGGAGCCGGCGAGCAGCCTAAACTGACAGTTGACAGGTAGAAAACAAAGATGGTGTTCAGCGTTTTCCTGCTCAAATGAGCGGACTGTTGAAAATAGGAATCGGTGGATTACTTTTCACAAGTAAGATTTAACATTAATGTACTATTGGTTGTATTTTATGAAAATAACATTACCACAGAGTTGAGAAGGAGCAAAGATCTTCAATATTTGTATGTGAAGATCACAAATAAATCTTCTGGGGGAGGATGACGCCCCTACAGGGGTTTGGTTTACAAACTTTCAGCCCCACCTAAAACAAAATTCACCAGCCGCCACTGATTATGATGCATTCTCATTTTAGGCAAAATATAAGACAATACTTTCTTAACAGTATAATTGTAACCAGGAATAAGTCTTCAAGTAACAATATTCAAATACTAACATTGTTGGGTAAGACAGCATTTGATTTTATTCTGAATCCAGTGAAACAGATTGGTGGTTTTAGCTGATATAAAGACTTTCAGGTGTTTATATATGTTTAAGTATTTGGCAGACGCTTTTATCCAAAGCGACATAAATAAAAAATACATATATAACAATCACTGTAAACATGATCATTTAAGGGAAGAATGTAATACAAAATATCAATACAAAGTGTCAAGACAGAATAAACTCTGCTGCTGCAGCAACAGAGATACAGTCTATAGATATATAGATATCTAATGTATTCATACATTGTTTATGTAGGATATACGCATGTATATATAACGTAATCATATTGTTTCTTCAACTTAAAAATAGCTGACCGTTTTTTTCCCCCTTCTCTGGGCTTATATTCCCAGTTTTGATCTCGGACGTCTGGTCACTTATAGCATATAAGAATATTATATTACTGTTAAGCAAACTATGAATAATAAAACATGTGTCCGTTATCATGGCTACACGTATGACAAAAAGCGCGTGAAAATGAGTGGTATTCAGTGAGGTAAGATGAATTAAATGCGCTGACAGTTCATTGCTCCTGCCAAATGAATTGCACTGAGTGGAGCGGATCACCACTCCAAGATGGCGGCCCCGCGTCTCGTCTGCACCAGTAAGCAGTACCGCTCGATGCTGCGTCTACTTATAAGATGTCTATGGTTATGACGTTAGCAGTGAGTATACAGCCTCACTGATTTAACTACACAGCAAATAAAAGTCACGTTACTTAGCCAATAAACGTTATCTTACATTCAAAACTTACCCTTCTTTGTGCAACTTCAAATGTCGAACGAAGTTGGAAGTTGTTGCGTCTCCGTCTGTAATATTCGAACTGCGTGATTTGCATACGGCAATTCGTTTTTTGTTGACCAAGTCGTAGTTTTTATACCCGAACGAAACCAACTTTGGTATAAATCTTTCTCACTGGCGCGTTGTTTGACAACTCTTGTTCATTGGTTGTCCTGCAATTTGATTGGCTGAATGCTGTGGGATGAAAACAGCGTAGATCTAATTTGATTGGCTGTTGTACTGAGAGCACACACGCTGACACGCAGCACACACGCTGATAGACAGACACGTACAAAATGAAAGATACGGAGCGCTCCCAAATAACTTTTTAAGCTTTAGGTTTTGGGGAAAGTAGCAAGTCATGTCAAGTCAAAAGGCTCAAGTCCAAGTGAAGTCACAAGTCATTGATGTTAAAGTCTAAGTCGAGTTGCAAGTCTCTTTACATTTTGTCAAGTCGAGTCTAAAGTCATCAAATTCATGACTCGAGTCTGACTCGAGTCCAAGTCATGTGACTCGAGTCCACACCTCTGGCATTTACTCATATGACATAATCCAAACAATCTTTCCAATATTCATGGTGCAAAAAAAAAAAATGCAACCAACGCAAAAAGTCCACACATATAACAAATTGCTCATTGAACTTATTGGTTATTATAAAAAAATGTCCAAACACCAAAAAAAACATTCAAAATTACACCAATTTAAATCCGTTACAATTAATGGAAACGTGTGCAAAACTGGACCATAAGTGCCCTGTAAGCATACTTGCCAACCTTGAGACCTCCAAATTCAGGAGATTGGGGGGAGGCTACTCATTGTTGTAATCGAAAGTGCAATGCTTTGCAGCCAGTAGCACAGCCTTTGAAGGAGCATAGGTATGGGCAGTGTAATATTCTGGGTTGGAGTCAATAACCAGGCGAGGTGACGAAGTTACGTCTCTTTACTTCATACTTCAGAACTGACTCCCACGCTTGCCTTCGGGGTGTGCAATACAACGTAAACCGTTGGCCAACCAAAAAGTAACCACAGAACACTATACCCAACATTCACCAGTAGATGGCAACAAACAACTTAGATCACTCTATTACAGGCAGCATCTGTGAAATTTAATTTGCAGGAACGGAGTGAGTTTAGGGTTGTCCATCCTCGTTCTATTCTCTGTCACTCGTCGTCGCCATGACTGTGTCTTCTTCGTTCTTCGTTCTTCTGCTTCGTCTCCTTCTTGTTATATTAAGGAAAAGCGGACGTGACGACAGGATGTCCTCACTCAGGTCCGCACGGACCTGGAGGGGGCGTGCCTTAAGTCCGGCTGGAAATCGGGAGAAATTCGGGAGAATAGTTGTCCCGGGAGATTTTCGGGAGAGGCACTGAAATTCGGGAGTCTCCCGGAAAATTCGGGAGGGTTGGCAAGTATGCTTGCGATGCATCTAAAAATCGATTATTTCTCCCACCTCTATATATAATTGTGATTTTCCTATATAATTAATTGTGTTATTTACTTACAATGTTAATAAAATGTTCATCTAATCACTAGTGTATCTGCTTTTAGTACAGATCCTTTAAATCTGGCAAGTTAAAAACAATGTAAATATTAATCAAGATCGGATGATAAGAAAAAAATCATCATGATTTTTTAACAATATTGCACAGCCCTAGTGTGTACTATAATTTGTGTTGATATGATCGAAGTGATATCAGCATTGGCCAATACTCAAGGCTCTAATATTCTTATCGTATCGGGAGTGGAACAGTTGTATCAGGACAACCCTTGAAATATTCTTCATGTATTCCAGACCAGACATCCTGACATCCTCATGTGACCTTTGTGCGATTGCCAATTTGTATGCTCTATAATCTACTGTCCTATTCCTTGAGAGCGGTTCCACTGTATCTACACTCATGCTTATGGAGTCTAGACTGCCTGCCCCTCGGTAAAAACCTTGGGCCATCCACTCCACCACCAAACGAACCCGACTCAGTCAGCTGTTGCTGGCGCACACAGTTTCCTGTTCTGCGTCATTTGGCAAACCCGCAAGCAATTATCTCAGCGTGGGGGAAATTGCTGTTTGCAAAGCAGTCAATCTAACCTGAAGGATCAGGATGGATTGACATGTTCTTCGACTGCAAATTACCCAAGCAGAGGTAGGTCGTAACGTAACTACATTTGCTTTTTACTTTGTGGATACATTGTATTTTTAAGGGTAGTATTAATGCAACAAAATCTACTAGCTCTATCATATTAGCATGTAGCATTTTCTTATATATACATTCCTACTTAACAAGCTGGAATGACCACAACCGCCCCCTAGTGTACAAGAGCCACACAACGTATGGCCAACAGTCGCATTAGAGCTGGAGCGTAGAAACGAGAGCTTCACACGTCGGTGTGAAAATAGAGGACACCAAATTCTATGAGAAATCAGACTGATTTTGTGCATGGAAACATAGTGACTGTGAAAAGTGACATGATGTGAGCACAACTCTTCAATGTTTACTCATAAACTACAAAACCCAAAACCAATGAAGTTGGCACATCGTGTAATTCGTAAATAAAAAGAGAATACAATGATTTGCAAATCCTTTTCAACTTATATTCAAGGTTCAAGGTTCAAGGTTCAACTTTTATTGTCCCCGCGGGGAAATTTGTCTTGGGCACAGTGCATCATTGCTTTCTTAACATACACAAAAACAACAGAACAAAAACACAAGCACAGACACAACCACAACCACACAACTAACATTTAAACATCAGAACATGGAGCTTGATAGACATAGGTGGCACTTTGATGTAGGCATAAAATCTACAGTATGGAGATAAAGATAAAGTACCAGTGTGCATTGCACTAGAGCTCATGGATAAAGTGCTATGTGCTAAAGTGCTTAGTTCTAAAGTGCTATGTGCTAAAGTGCTATGTGCTAAAAAAGTGCTAACCTATGTATTAACATTCTATTGCACCTTGTTGGTCAGCTTAATGGAGGCTGGGACAAATGATAATTTAAGGCGGTTAGATTTGCATAGTGGGACCCGGAGTCTTCAACCTGATGGCAGGGTTCCATATTCAGGGAAGAGTGGGTGTTGTGAGTTGGAAATAATTTTCTTAGCTTTTTTCCTAACTGCCTGCTCATAGATGCTCTGTATAGGCTCATATTCTTTCCTCCCTACGATTTTCATTGCTGTTTTATGCATGCCGGCCAGTTTGCTTTTTAGCTTAATGGTTAGGTTGCCAAACCATGAGGTGATGCCGTATCTAATGATGCTCTCTACAATGGCACGGTAGAAAATCATCATGATGTGGCTGCTTACGCCGTACAATCTTAATCTTCGCAAAAAATATAGCCTCTGTTGCAGTCTATTGCACAGTTTGTCAATATGTGTCTTCCAGCAGAGAAGATCATCAATATGAACCCCTAAATATGTATATGAGGATACCTGGGTGATTTCCTGATTTTTGATGACTACTGGCTCATGGTCAGTCACTTTCCTCGGATCTAAAACCATTTCCTGTGTCTTGGTCACATTTAAAATAAGATGGTTGGTATCACACCAACTAATAAATAGGTCAATTGTCTATTGTCAGTCTATTCAATTGAATAGACTGTAAAGACAATGTTCGAACTGAGAAACTTATTTTTTTTTTGCAAATAATCATTAACTTAGAATTTAATGGCAGCAACACATTGCAAAAAAGTTGGCACAGGGGCATTTTTACCACTGTGTTACATGGCCTTTCCTTTTAACAACACTTTGGGAACTGAGGAGACACATTTTTGAAGCTTTTCAGGTGGAATTTGTTCCCATTCTTGCTTGATGTACAGCTTAAGTTGTTCAACAGTCTGGGGTCTCCGTTGTGGTATTATAGGCTTCATAATGCGCCACACATTTTCAATGGGAGACAGGTCTGGACTACAGGCAGGCCAGTCTAGTACCCGCACTCTTTCACTGTGAAGCCATGCTGTTGTAACACGTGGCTTGGCATTGTCTTGCTGAAATAAGCAGGGGAGTCCATTAAAAAGACGTTGCTTGGATGGCAATATATGTTGCTCCAAAACCTGTATGTACCTTTCAGCATTAATGGTGCCTTCACAGATGTGTAAGTTACCCATGCCTTGGGCACTAATACACCCCCATACCATCACAGATGCTGGCTTTTGAAATTTGGGCTTATAACTGTCCGGATGGTTCTTTTCCTCTTTGGTCCGGAGGACTCGACGTCCACAGTTTCCAAAAACAATAAGAAATGTGGACTCGTCAGACCAGGGGCGCCGCTAGGGATTTTGGGCCCCATGAAAAGAATCTTTACAGGGCCCCCTGTATTATAATTCCATCATCATTAGGGGCCTCTCTGGGCCCCCCTCCATCATGGGCCCCTAGAATCAGTCTCCTTTACCCCCCCTTTTCGGCGCCCTTGCATCAGACCACAGAACACTTTTACACTTTGCATCAGTCCATCTCAGATGAGCTCGGGCCCAGAAGAGCTCGATCCCAGCAAAGCCGGCGGCGTTTCTGGGTGTTGTTGATAAATGGCTTTTGCTTTGCATAGTAGAGTTTTACCGTATTTTCTGCACTATAAGGCGCACCTAAAAACCTCCAATTTTCTCAAAAGCTGACAGTGCGCCCAATAATCCGGTGCGCCTTATATATGGACCAATATTGAGCCACAACAAACCTAAACTTCATTTTCATAAAGTTTAGGTCTCGCAACTACGGTAAACAGCCGCCAACTTCTTTTTCCCCCGTAGAAGAAGCGCTTCTAACCCAAAAATGGCTCCTATTAAGAGACACGCTTACGACGCAGAGTTTAAACTTAAGACGATCAGTCACGCAGTAGAACACGGGAAAAGAGCAGCAGCGAGATAATTTAACATAAACGAATCAATGGTGTTGAATTCGGACACTGAAGAAGAAGAATTCGAGGGATTCGTGGATGAGGAATAACTTCATAAAGTGAGCTTTACATGTTTATTTTGTGTGTTGTGTTGTGTGACATTAACTTTTGAGCAACGTTGAGTTATTGATATATTGTTATTGCTCTGCACTATTTGGAGTGTTACTATATTGTGATTGCACTAACGTTTGATTTACTGTAAGAGTATCACTGTTTTTTACGTGTTTATCGAATCAGGGAAAAGTTCCCCTCCACTATGTGATATAAATGTTGCACTACATGTTATACCTTGCTGTTGTTAAAAGATAAACAAAACACCACGTCACTGACTTTAACTCGGGGAAAATAATAAATCAGCTGTTTATTCATTTTGGGAGTGAACAGAGTTGTCAGAACGCTGGTTTGTAATCTATTAATAAAGTTTGACTGACCTATCTGACTGTTTTGTTGACATTCCCTTTAGCGCCTTATAATCCGGTGCGCCTTATATATGAACAAAGTTTTGAAACATGCCATTCTTTGAATGTGCGCCTTATAATCCGGTGCGCCTTATAGTGCGGAAAATACAGTAACTTGCAATTGTAGATGTAGCGACCAACTGTAGTTACTGGCAGTGGTTTTCTGAAGTGTGCCTGAGCCCATGTGGTGATATCCTTTACACACTGATGTCGCTTGTTGATGCAGTACCGCCTGAGGGATAGAATGTCACGGGCATTCAATGTTGGTTTTCAGCCTTGCTGCTTACGTAGAGTGATTTCTCCATATTCTCTGAACCTTTTGATGGTATTACAGATCGTAGATGGTGAAATCCCTAAATTCCTTGCGATAGCTGGTTGAGAAATGTTGTTCTTAAACAATTTGCTCACGCATTTGTTTACAAAGTGGTGACCCTCGCCCCATCCTTGATTGTGAATGACTGAGCATTTCATGGAAGCTGCTTTTATACCAAATCATGGCACCCACCTGTTCCCAATTAGCCTATTCACTTGTGGGATGTTCCAAATAAGTGCTTGATGAGCGTTCCTCAACTTTCTCAGTCTTTTTTTGCCTCTTTAGCCAGCTATTTTGAAACATGTTGCAGGCATCAAATTCCAAATGAGCTAATATTTTCAAAAAATAAAGTTTTCCAGTTCGAACGTTAAGTATCTTGTGTTTGTAGTCTATTCAATTGAATAGAGGTTGAAAAGGATTTTCAAATCATTGTATTCTGGCCAACTTCACTGGTTTTGTGTTTTGTACAACATTTAAAAACAATTGTCTCAGTATAAATGTTCACACTTCAGCCTACAAGAATTCTACTTCCAACTAGAGAAAATACGCTGCGGTAATTTGTACTGCACATGTTTTTTTTTAATGTTTTACACAGGTTGTAGTCTAAGTACCAATAAAAAAATAGTTACTGAATGAATCAGAAGTACTTAAGTAGTTGTTTATGGCCTAACGTCTGTATCACGATACATACTGCAGCCTGATGTGATAACGACAAACATCAAAACACTGTATATTATTTGGAATGTAAATGATAATACAAGTATTTCACGGGTTACAAAGGCTTGTAATTTGGCTGCTGACGTATGCAGTAACATGATGTCATTCCTGGTTGTTTTATTTGATTTAAACTATTATTAATCTACTTGCTGATTTACTGTTGACATCTGGTTACTTTCTGTTGTAAGAAAGGGGTAGCTAGACTTCTGTGACAGTGTAATAATCACTGTTTACTTATGTTGTTTGGATACTTTACGTTAGTTTTGGGCGATATTAAAAATGTGAGTATCGATCCAATACCAATTAGTTACAGGGGCAGTATTGCTCATATCAATGCTGATACCGATACTTTTTTTCATGATCATTGAATTATTCAATTTTGGATTACATTTATAATCAGACAAAAACACAGGATGACAAAACAATATTAAACAAATATTTAGATAATTTCATAATATTGCCTCTGACTAATATCCTTTGGGTTTTTGCCCTTAAAATTCCTCCTATGTCCAGGAACTTGTTTCCTGAGTTTATAAAAAATAACTGTGACGATCTGTCACTTCATTTCTGTTTGCGCTTCCTTGTTTTGTGTATTTCCTATCAGTGCTCTTATTTTGGTTCTATTTCCTGCTTGTCCCGCTGAGAGCTGTTTTCCCCTCACCTGCTGAGGGCGAGGTAGATAAATGCTGCTTTAACATCTGCTGACTGAAGCCTTGCTTTTGAAGAATCCTCCATCAAGTCTTTTATTGGGCGCCAAACAATCATCCATGCCACACCCACTTCAAGTTCTCTTGAAGTGAATGTGCTAATCTCTTGAAGTGAACTTGCTAATCAGCAGGCTTCCATTTATGCCAGCCTCGCCTGCTTCTCAGTGCTCGAGGATTGACTATGTTTGGACCTTACATGCACGACTGTTTCATGTTCTGTTTGAGTGAACTAAAATCCTCTTACCTGCTCGTCGTTCGCCTGGTTCCTGCATCTTGGGGTCACAAATACTGCAGCCATGCGAGTTCCTAACAATAACAAAAACATTTTTTTTTAAGAATCACAAAATGTATCAACATAACCAACCTACTCAGTGGCCTTGTGGTTAGAGTGTCCGCCCTGAGATCGGTAGGTTGTGAGTTCAAACCCCGGCCGAGTCATACCAAAGACTATAAAAATGGGACCCATTACCTCCCTGATTGGCACTCAGCATCAAGGGTTGGAATTGGGGGTAAAATTACCAAAAATGATTCCCGGGCGTGGCACCGCTGCTGCTCACTGCTCCCCTCACCTCCCAGGGGGTGATCAAGGGGATGGGTCAAATGCAGAGGACACATTTCACCACACCTAGTGTGTGTGGCAATCATTGGTACTTTAACTTTAACTTTAAAGGCCTACTGAAACCCACTACTACCGACCACGCAGTCTGATAGTTTATATATCAATGATGAAATCTTAACATTATAACACATGCCAATACGGCCGGGTTAACTTATAAAGTGACATTTTAAATTTGCCGCTAAACTTCCGGTTCGAAACGCCTCTGAGGATGACGTATGCGCGTGACGTAGACCGGCGAACACGGGTATGCCTTCCACATTGAAGCCAATACGAAAAAGCTCTGTTTTCATTTCATAATTCCACAGTATTCTGGACATCTGTGTTCGTGAATCTGTTGCAATCATGTTCATTGCATTATGGAGAAGGAAGCTGAGCAAGCAAAGAAGAAAGTTGTCGGTGCGAAATGGACGTATTTTTCGAACGTAGTCAGCAACAACAGTACACAGCCGGCGCTTCTTTGTTTACATTCCCGAAAGATGCAGTCAAGATGGAAGAACTCGGATAACAGAGACTCTAACCAGGAGGACTTTTGACTTCGATACACAGACGCCTGTAGAGAACTGGGACAACACAGACTCTTACCAGGATTACTTTGATTTGGATGACAAAGACGCAGACGTGCTACTGTGAGTATGCAGCTTTGGCTTCTAAACATTGGATCGCTTGACCGTATGTGCGCAACTTTTTTTTGCGTATGTACGTAACTTTTTTAACATATATAAGCTTTATGAACCTTGGGTTAGGTGAACGGTCTTTTGGGCTGAGTGATTGTGTGTGTTGATCAGGTGTTTGAATTGTATTGGCGTGTTCTATGGAGCTAGGAGCTAGCAGAGGAGCTAGGAGCTAGCGTAACAAACACGCAGGTGTTTTTATGCAGGATTAATTTGTGGCATATTAAATATAAGCCTGGTTGTGTTGTGGCTAATAGAGTATATATATGTCTTGTGTTTATTTACTGTTGTAGTCATTCCCAGCTGAATATCAGGTCACCCCCGGCTCTCACAGCATCTTCCCTATCTGAATAGCTTCAACTCCCCACTAGTCCTTCACTTGCACTTTACTCATCCACAAATCTTTTATCCTCGCTCAAATTAATGGGGAAATTGTCGCTTTCTCGTTCCGAATCTCTCTCACTTCATGCGGCCATCATTGTAAACAATAGGGAACTTTGCGTATATGTTCAACTGACTATGTCACGCTACTTCCGGTAGGGGCAAGCCTTTTTTTTATCAGATACCAAAAGTTGCAATCTTTATCGTCGTTGTTCTATACTAAATCCTTTCAGCAAAAATATGGCAATATCGCGAAATGATCAAGTATGACACATAGAATAGATCTGCTATCCCCGTTTAAATAAAAAAAATTCATTTCAGTAGGCCTTTAACTTAGTATTGACCAAATATCAATACCACACTTGGTATCGTTATGCTCGATATTTGTATCGATTTGCTCACCTTTGTTTAAATTCCAAAGCTCTAGCTTGCGGTCAGCAGTTAGCCATCCATCCATCCATGTTTAGCTATTTCTATATTCTCCAGTAATAATGATACTTGTAAGAAACAGTTTTTTTGCCGCCATGAAGTTGAGGATTTCTGATTTAGAAGTGGCTTTGCACTGTGGAGAGACATTAGCCGCTAACAAGAATGCTACATTGCTGTTAAATTTGCAGGACGCCACTAGGAATTGTCATCAACATGATTTCATCACGATATACTGTATCAGTAGTATTTAAAAGCTCTATAGTTGGCCAAATCTGTATAAATTATATCCTATATTTGTAACGACTCTGTCGCATTTTACTGCGGGGGTTGTTCTCCCAAGATGCAGCAGGAACTCCGTAGGCGACATGCAAGTGAGACAATGATTTATTGTCCATGAAATCATGCAAAAATATAAAAGACCGAAAAGCGTGCCGATAGCGTGGGAGCTATGGCGAAGCTTAGCACAGGGACAGGAATCAAAGATCGTAGAAAAATACTTAAAGGCCTACTGAAATGAAATGTTCTTATTTAAATGGGGATAGCAGGTCCATTCTATGTGTCATACTTGATCATTTCGCGATATTGCCATATTTTTGCTGAAAGGATTTAGTAGAGAACATCGACGATAAAGTTTTGGTCGCTGATAAAAAAGCCTTCCCTGTGTACCGGAAGTAGCGTGACGTCACAGGTTGAAAGGCTCCTCACATTTGCACATTGTTTACACCAGCAGCGAGAGCGATTCGGACCGAGAAAGCGACGATTACCCCATTAATTTGAGCCAGGATGAAAGATTTGTGGATGAGGAACGTGAGAGTGAAGGATTAGAGTGCAGTGCAGGACGTATCTTTTTTCGCTCTGACCGTAACTTAGGTACAAGGGCTCATTGGATTCCACACTCTCTCCTTTTTCTATTGTGGATCACGGATTTGTATTTTAAACCACCTCGGATACTATATACTCTTGAAAATGAGAGTCGAGAACGCGAAATGGACATTCACAGTGACTTTTATCTCCACTGCATATATAAACAGAAGAAATAAGCCCCTGACTGGAAGGATAGACCGAAGATCAACAATACTACTATTACTATTAAACCCTGGACCTGTAACCACACGGTTAATGCTGTACCGCCTGGCGAAGCCTAGCAATGCTGTTGCTAACGACGCCATTGAAGCGAACTTAGCTACGGGACCTCGACAGAGCTATGCTAAAAACATTAGCTCTCCACGTACGCCAGCTCTCATCTGCTCATCAACACCCGTGCTCACCTGCGTTCCAGCGATCGACGGCGTGACGAAGGACTTCACCATGATGATCGGTGCGGTCGGCGGCCCGGAGACGGCGGAAGTCAGGCTGAGGACAGTGGCGCGGCGGCGGACAGCGTTGTAGCTTTCGACGACACCCCGGCCGCCATCAGAGTCGGCAAGAAACATATATTTCCCCAAAGTTACGTACGTGACATGCACATAGCGCCACGCACGTACGGGCAAGCGATCAAATGTTTGGAAGCCAAAGCTGTACTCACGGTAGCTCGTCTGCTATCCAACTCAAAGTCCTCCTGGTTGTGTTGCTGTAGCCAGCCGCTAATACACCGATCCCACCCACAGCTTTCTTCTTTGCAGTCTCCATTGTTCCTTAAACAAATTGCAAAATATTCACCAACACAGATATCCAGAATACTGCGGAATTATGTGGTGAAAACAGACGACTTAAGCTGGCGACCGTGCTATTTCAAAATGTCTCCTTCAACCCTTGACGTCACGCGCAAACGTCATCATACCGAAACGTTTACAGCCGGAAGTTTCCCGGGAAATTTAAAATTGCACTTTATAAGTTAACCCGGCCGTATTGGCATGTGTTGCAATGTTAAGATTTCATCATTGATATATAAACTATCAGACTGTGTGGTCGGTAGTAGTGGCTTTCAGTAGGCCTTTAACGTACGGGTTGCATGGAAGCAAGTAGAAAACGTTGTCACTGTTGTGTAATGCAAACAAGGAAGCCAGACTGACTGTGGCGAGAAACGGGAATAAGTAGGTCTCTGATTAGTGCCCAGGAGCAGGTGAGTGTCCCGAACACTAATCAGAGGCAGGTGAACCTAATCTGCAGTCATGGCAACTAAAACACAAACCCAGGGGTGCTGAAAACTGAACTGAGGAAGTCAAACTAACAGAAGAAAACATGATCCGGGCAACGGATCATAACAATATTGTCTATATCTCACATTCCTACCGCCAATCTCAGTGGCATCAAGACACGACTTATTTACCAATTAAATTCCACACTTAACGGAATCTTTAACAGTTATTTGACGATTTAACTCTTCTACCCATCCGAGTCCGTACGTATGTAGCTTCAGTGTTCACGATATCAAAAACAGCCTGGTATGCATATGTCACACTTTGATACAGTTCCACTCCAGTCCTGTTCAGTACTGCCCATTAGAAAGTAGAAAAATACATAGCGATATAAAAAAATCCAGGCTCCACAACAAAGTTCACTTGTTTCTATTGCCCATGTCCGGCCCCTCAGTTACCAACAATTGTTTTATCCTTTGCCTGTAAAACTAAGAGTCATGGATTTGCTCAGACCAAAGGCCTCGCTAACATTTACGTTTCTAAGAGTTTTCTTCATGCTGAGCCAAGCATTTTAAGCCAACAAACTCCAGATACAGACGAGGATTCACAACATCGCTCCTGTTGTTTATTTTGCTCAGCCTGCCAACTCTCGGTCCAAGTGAAACACTCAAAAAGAATCGTCCAAATGACGACAAGGAATTTCACTGTTACAATAAGAGGACCAAAGATCGATGACCTGCGGGAAAATAAACGTGGGGGATCGGAAGAGCCCTTTTTTCCAATGTTCTGTCCCAAAGAAGAGGAAGTGATGACTTGAAGCTGTCTGTGGTCGATCATTGACTCCAGTTATTTGCTTTTAAAATGGAAATGCTTGTCAGACTGACATAACTTTGCACTGAATAACCACGACTTTATGCAGGCATGAATGTCAATCCAACATTACTTAACCAATTATTACAATATGTCAGCACAATAAAGAAGATTTCAGCTATAGTGCACCAGATGTCATAATCGCACATGACAATTATTATTAGTTTCTAATAATGCAATTTCCTGCCCAGCACGCTTATTTTTTCTTCCATTTCCTGTTTGCCTCCATTTTCCTCCGCCACTTTGGTCTGAGCACTGGTGCTGGATGCTTTGTATGATCACTTGCTTTGCACATTTTATACCGGTTTACTCTTTGTGCACTTCCCAGCTGTACATCTTTATTTTTTCGTGTTACCCGCATTTTTCCTAACACAAAGAGCTCCTTCCTGCCCTTGCCTGCCATCTCTGCATCCCGGGCGGGCTCCATACAAACCCCAGAATGTAATGCCAGACGATTAATAAAAACTTCACACCACAAAAGCTAACAAACAACAACATCTTACACAACAGGGTTGGCATAATAGCATGAAACACTTATATATATATATATATATATATATATATATATATATATATATATATATATATATATATATATATATATATATATATATATATATATGTCTGTGTATATATGTACATGTATATATGTGTAAATTTATGTATATATGAATGTATATATGTGTATATATACATGTATGTATGTATGTATACAAAAAAGTATGTAATGTAATTATGCTTATATTTTTTTTAAACACTTGTTTGTTGGATTTTTGACATGTACAGTCCGGAAATACAATTAAACACATGACAAATGTTCTTTTTTTCCTCCCCCAAACAAAAAACCCACAAAAATTATATATAGAATTAAAAAAAATATATTAACATGAAGCCTTGACAACTGCACTTCTGAGTGTACCAAACCCGGTGCAATACGCAAAAGCAGAAAAAAGGCTCATCAATTATCTACCTTTAAATTAATTTTCAATCGGGGTTAAATTTGTCACTTTTACATATTTTAGGAAACTACGCCATACTTGTAATGATGCTTATATTTGACATTTTAAAAATTATATTGTATATATTGTCAATTGCTTCTTATATTTTATTTTACTTAAGTTCATGCTATTTTGGTTTATATCTCATGCTATCTGTTTTTGCTCCAATACACCAAGACAAATTCCTTGTAGTGTAAAAAAAAAAAAAAAATTGTTTTTGTATCAGCACATCTTTTCTTGACTGCATTTGTGTAACACACTTAAACAGGCAGGTTTAGTATTTTTATGTAATTCCAATGCTTCCCCCAGTTTTGTTTTTTAAACCCTTATCGCTTTGAAATTTACAGCCATTAATAGAGCTATTTGGTGCAAAATGCTCTCAAATTAGCAGCTAATGGAGCAGAACTTGGAAAGGAACAATCCCATTAAACACATCAAACAGTGGAATAGTAAAAGGGAAGGAAAAAAGTATCCTGGTGATGTGAAAAGTTGCACAAAATGAGTTTACGTGTGGAGAAAATATGGCTAAACCTATTGTTCACCACTTTGTGAACAAATGCCTGAGCAAATTGTTGAACAGTTTAAGAACAACATTCTCAACAAGCTATTGCAAGGAATTTAGGGATTTCACCATCTAAGATCTGTAATATCATCAAAAAGTTCAGAGAATCTGGATAAATCACTGCACGTAACATTGAATGCCCGTGACCTTGGATCCCTCAGGCGGTACTACATCAAAACGGACATCAGTGTGTAAAGGATATCACCACATGGGTTCAAGAACACTTCAGAAAACTACAGTCAGTAACTACAGTTTGTCGCTACATCTGTAAGTGCAAGTTAAAACTCTACTATGCAAAGCGAAAGCAATTTATCAACAACACCCAGAAACGCAGACGGCTTCGCTGGGCCCGAGCTCATCCAAGATGGACTGATGCAAAGTAGAAAAGTGGAAGGAAAAGAACCATCCGGATTTGTATAGGCGCACAGTTCAAAAGCCAGCATCTGTGATGGTATGGGGGTGTATTAGTGCCCAAGGCATGGGTAACTTACACATCTGTGAATGCACCATTAATGCTGAAAGGTACATACAGGTTTTGGAGCAACATACTGTATGTTGCCATCCAAGCAACGTCTTTTTCATGGACGCCCCTGCTTATGACATTAAAAGAAGAAGAAGTAGGGAAATAACATATTGGCAAATTATATAAGACAGCTGTTTGAGGGCTTTATAAAGAGGTGAGGCCAAACAACTTCTTCTTCTGCAACTCAGAGCTTTTCTGACAGTCACACACACCCGCACCAACTCACACATTACCTGGAAAGTTAACAAACCAGAAAAGGAATCACGATTAACTATGATCTGTAATTAACATAATTAATCTATTTTTTTAATCTTCCCTAAAAATGCTGAGAAAAGCCCTAAACTTGAGGTCATTACATTATTAGAAAAATGGATGTACAAAAGAAAAGTGCCTTTGTTAAGTAATTTGTTGTTTTTAACAGACTGGAACAACTAGCTTGTTTCATTTATTCAAATAAAACATCAAGTTTATATAAAGTTTATACCTAAAAAAAAACAGTAGGCAGACTTTTCTGATCAATAGGTATAAAGTGGTCTCAAAAAAAGTTAAAAGTTAAAGTGCCAATGATTGTCACACACACACTCGGTGCGGTGAAATTATCCTCTGCATTTGACCCAGAGGAGCAGTGAGCAGCAGCGGTGGCTGCGCCCGGGAATCATTTGGTGAAAAAGCAGGTTGTCTTATGTTTGCTTACCTTACATGCAAACCAACAGGTAGTACCGAACAACTTCTCCTTCAGCAAGTCAGAGCTTTTCTTATGGTCACACACGCACAAACAGGACCTGAAAGACGCAACCACGGTTTGGCAAGTTAACAAAAAAACCCAGACCGAATTCACCGATTCACGTAAATTCCAACGGTGCCATGTTACGGTGCCTGTGTTGCACGAGACGTCACGCACTTTGGCACTCAGCGATCACTCCAGCAGCACTGAGAGCGGCCAAACAACCTCTCGGTAATGTTGCAATTTTCAATGCCAACAAAAAAATGTACTCAGAAAACAATCCGTTACTTAAGTAAGGTTCCACTTTTTCAGAAATGCGCTAGCTTGATGCTAATATACATTGGATTTGCTAGTGACATACTACTGATTGGCATTAGCGATTTTACATGGCACTTCCAAAATTGTTCATGAACACTACAAGGATGCATGTTAACATCGAACAGCTGGTGCGTAATAAGTATGCTGCTCCGTTATTGATTTAAGTAAAGTTTGAATGTCATTAAAACAGTTAGCTCCATCTTTTGACATTTCTTCCACTCCCGTCCTTGCACGCTACACCGCTAAAACAAAGATGACGGGGAGAAGACGCTGCCGAAGGAGAGCCACGTAAATAAGACCGCCCACAAAACGGCGCATCCGGAAGCGACTGTCAGAAAGCGGCTTGAAGATGATCTGTAAAACATCATCTATGCAACATTTTGACCAAAGAACCACCATTACATGTTATGTAGACCACAAGGAAGTGTTTTACATTTAGAAAAAAAAAATAATAATATGACTCCTATAATGCGCCCTATAATCCGGGTGCGCCTAATATATAAAAAAAGATCAAAAATAGACCATTCATCGGCAGTGCGCCTTTTAATCCGGTGCGCCCTGTGGTCGGGAAAATACGGTAATTAATTTAGTTAATTTATTTTTTTTCAAAAACCTGACTTGACTTGTCAAAGTAAAGCCGCTGGTCCTCCACATCAAGAAGAGCCAGATGAGGTGGTTCGGGCATATGGCCAGAATGCCACCCGGACGCCTCCCTGGGGAGGTGTTTAGGGCACGTCCGACCAATAGGAGGCCACGGGGAAGACCCAGGACACGTTAGGGAGACTGTGTCTCCCAGCCGGGAACGCCTCGGGATCCCCCGGGAAGAGCTGGACGAAGTATCAGGGGAGAGGGTTGTCTGGGCTGCTCTGCTTAGGCTACTGCCTCCGCGATCCCACCTCGGACAAGCGGAATATAATATTTGTCAATATTATGAGTATTTAATACACGTGCATCTACTTGGTCTTCCAGCCTTTTTTAAGTTTGATGTCTTTTTCGCCACCCCTCATCCATCATGATTATGTAACAGTGGTCATCCAGCGCAGTCCAGCGACCACAAACCCCCAGTAAGAGAATGTTAAGTAGAGCAGCACCAGCCATTGAGCTAAAAGCCCTGGGCTGTCAACGCACTGCAAAGCCCACATGTAACATTTGTTACATTTGTTTGTCGCCTGACCAGCGACCAGGATTTAAACAGCGAAGCAGACCTGAACATTCTTACGTTACCTATTCATCCTTTAATCTGCATTGCTCAGGTGAGTTGCCTGGCTTTATCGCCTCTGACCTTTGACATTACCCGTCAGTGATAGAGCCAATATGTGTTGATGTCATATGAGCTCACAATAATGAACACGGCGAAAAAGGTTGTTATCTCTCTTGTTTAGACTAAACATAGACATGGAGGTGTATAATGTGGACGCCACATGTGTGTAGGAATGGAGCTTCCGAGCCGTGTGGATACTAATATCTAGTTGTTTCATGATGACACGTTATCATCAGCATATTTTCTCCCTATTTTGCTTGACTAGTATTTTAATCATCGCTTAATTTTCCCACTCTGCATTAAGTCTATCTCAGATGTGTTTACATTTTTTAAAAAAAGGGGCTCAACACCTTGTCTTTACACGTTTACATGTAGCAATTATAGTCTATAACAGGGGTCCCCAAACTTTTTGACTCGGGGGCCTCTTTGGGTTAGAAAAATTTGGCCGGGGGCCGCGCTGCATATATATATATATATATATATATATATATATATATATATATATATATATATATATATGTACGTATATATATTAGAGATGTCCGATAATGGCTTTTTTGCCGATATCCGATATTCCCTTATTGTCCAACTCTTAATTACCGATTCCGATATCAACCGATACCGATATATACAGTCGTGGAATTAACACATTATTATGCCTAATTTTGTTGTGATGCCCCGCTGGATGCATTAAACAATGTAACAAGGTTTTCCAAAATAAATCAATTCAAGTTATGGAAAAAAATGCCAACATGGCCATTATTATTATTAAGTCACAAAGTGCATTCTGTTTTTTAACATGCCTCAAAACAGCAGCTTGGAATTTGGGACATGCTCTCCCTGAGAGAGCATGAGGAGGTTGAGGTGGGCGGGGTTGAGGTGGGGGGGGGGGGGGCTAGGGGGTAGCGGGGGGTGTATATTGTAGCGTCCCGGAAGAGTTAGTGCTGCAAGGGGTTCTGGGTATTTGTTCTGTTGTGTTTATGTTGTGTTACGGTGCGGATGTTCTCCCGAAATGTGTTTGCCATTCTTGTTTGGTGTGGGTTCACAGTGTGGCGCATATTTGTAACAGTGTTAAAGTTCTTTATACGGCTACACTCAGTGTGACCTGTATGGCTGTTGAGCAAGTATGCGTGGCATTCACTTGTGTGTGTGAAAAGCCCTAGATATTAAGTGACTGGGCCGGCACGCAAAGGAAGTGCCTTTAAGGTTTATTGGCGCTCTGTACTTCTCCTTACGTCCGTGTACACAGCGGCATTTTAAAAAGTCATACATTTTAATTTTTGAAACCGATACTGATAATTTTGAAACCAATACCGATAATTTACGATATTACATTTTAAAGCATTTATTGGCCAATAATATCGGCAGTCCGATATTATCGGACATCCCTAATGAATATATATATACATTTTTATATAAAAAACACAGAGGCTATATCATCCTACAAGCCTGTTTCGCATGTTTCCCTGATTTCCCTGAAAATCCCCTGAAGAGCAGGGAAACATATATATATACATATATATATATATATATATATATATATATATATATATATATATATATATATATATATATATATATATATATATATATATATATATATAATATACACACACACACACACACACACACACACACACACACACACACACACACACACACACACACACACACACACACACACACACACACACACACACACACAGGCATATATAGATGGGAAAATGCACTTTTAGCCAATATGATTTGCCTGAGCGGCTAGGAGACACAGAGAGTAACAAGCAGTAGAAAATTGATTAGAAAGGACAGCTTTAAATAAATAACAATACCATTTTTTAAAAGGTTTTTTTACTTGGGCCCGAAAGGGACAAGCGGTAGAAAATGGATGGTTGGACGGACTTCCCGCGGGCCGAATTTTGGATGCTGGATCCGGCCCGTGGCCCATAGTTTGGGGACCCCTGGTCTATAACATGTTTTGTATAAAATGATTGGTAGCTAATCGTTTTTTATCATACTGATAAAACCCGCTGCATGTCATCTAAACCCTGCAGTGAATGTTGGTTTAACACTATCTATACACAGTAGGTCAAGGAGACTTGTTCACAATAATAAACCGAAACATTCTCAAATAACCGATAATGAAAACGTCTTGCCGAGCAGGACCTCTAATTAATATTTTCTATGATAATAATTACAAAAAACTATTTATGGGGATGACCTGCTGAGTGTCTGCCATGCCTCTGAGCTTCGACAGATGTGATTGGCCACATGAAGTATAGACATATACTGTACATACTGTATAGGCAAACAACCATCCACACAATTTCGTCTCCAGTTAACCCAGTTCTTAAATAATGTGGTTATGCAATGACTGCAGGGACATGCTTGATCAGTATCATGCTTTAAACCCCATTTCGAAAATGTGCTCATTGGAGCCATTAATACTGACTTCCTCATTTTGACACAAAAAAAACTGAACTAATTTTTGTTTTGTAGGATTAAGTATTTTAGGTTAATGTTACTGATACATTTGAATATAGTATTATTTATTGAGTTTATTTATGTAAAATTTTCAGTATCAAATGGTTTAAGTTGGTCAAAAAAATTATGATTTTTTTTAAAATTTCAGGCAAACTGATGCACTTTAAATATTTTCGATCACAGACTAAACACAATGTTTATAAAGTTATTCTTGGTTGTAGTTTATCTATATTTCTTTCATTTTTATTGTCTTTAAAGGGGAACTGCACTTTTTTTTTTGAATTTTGCCTATCATTCACAATCCTGATGTAAGACAAACACACATTAGTTTTTAGTTTTTTAATGCATTCTAACTAGTAAATAAACACGAGCAAGAATCAGTTAACAATGGAGCCAATTTGGAGTCACTCTATTCCGCCTATAATTGTTCTAAAAACATCCAAACACCTCCATCAACGTTTTATATAACGCTGTAAGTATCTATGTAATGTAGTAACAGGCACATTCAAACACACATGTAATATTTGCACATTTTGCTCATTTGAAGCATACGGCGGTGTATTAATTTAAAACACTGTTTTTTCCTTCAACAACAACAATACTACTAAATCATGGCAGACTTCATGAGAGACGACGACGACTACTTTGGGACAAATGATGATTCAGAACCTTATATTTTTGAGCCTGAATATACAGAGGATGAGCTACAAGTTTTAGAAGCTGTGCTAAACAGATCCAGCTTTAGTGAAACACTTAAGCATCATGTAGCAGTATTGCTAAGTGCTAAACAAGAAATACAAACTACAAACATCGCGTCACTTCCTGTCAATGAGAAAGGACGCAAAGAAAAAAAGCTCCGCTTCTGCTACCGGAGTTTTTGTTAAGTCTGAAGATTTTGACCACTGATTTGACCACTGATTTGCGATCACAGCAACAGGAGAGTCACCTGGCATCTTCGATCTGATTTTGGTCAGTTGAGAGGCACTGATACGCTGAAATAAGGCGAGTGGAAGAGCCGTTAGCCTCAAGCCAAAGGCGCTTCCCGCAGTTCAAAGCTGTTGCCTAGCAACCAAAAGTTACGGCGAGTTTACAGCTGTTTTAAAGTGATCCCGACGTCGCAGAGTGATATAAGTTGACAGGCTGACACCTCAAATTGATCTCTGAACGGCGCAAGGTACGAAATTGTTGAAAAAAACAAGTTAAAAGTGCCGCAAGTCACTAAAGAAGTAACTGCCCTTAAGACATAAGAGGCGCTGACGTCAGTGACTGCCGCGATGCCAAAAGTTAAAGGATTGACTGGAAAGACTGATTTGAAGCTGGGCACAGGACATGATGGGATTCAAGAAGGGATACTACAAAAAATACTCCAGGAATTTAAAGAAGAAATGATAGAAAAATTGGAAGAATTGATGGATGGATGGAAAGAAGATATGAAAGAAATGAAAGAAGAAATGAAAGAAATGAAAAAAGAGAACAACTCCAGAAATAAAGAAGCCACTGAAATGAGCAAACAAATGAAGATCCTTCAAGAAGACAACAACATGCTGAGGAACATCATAGATTAAATGGATCAGGATAAACGAATGAATGATATCATTGTGACAGGGCACCGAATTAAACCAAGATCCTATGCGAAAGCTGTGAATAATGAAGGTGAACCAGATGAAATGGATATGGTCTCAGCAGAACAGCAAGTGGTCAACTTTCTGCAATCAAAAGAAATTGAAATTGACATTAATACCATCGAAACATGCATCCCACTGAACGGAAGAAACAACAACGCCACTCCAGTCGTGCTCGTGAAACTCGTAAACAGAAAATCTAAAATGGCATTGCTGAGACAGGGAAAGAAGCTGAAGGGAACAAATGTGTACATGAATGAGCTTCTCACAAAATGTAATGCTGGAATCGCCAAGAAAGCACGCGACTTGAGAAGGCAGGGAAAAATCCAGGGAACTTGGAGCGCCAACTGTAAAATCTACATCAAGCTGAATGGAAGTCCAGAAGCAAGAGTAATTGTTGTCCATGACATCAAGGACCTGGACAATTTTTAAAGTTTACACAGCTACCACAACAACGATGATAATGGACTCTGACAGAAAACTAGCACCTAAATTCAGCATCGGCACTACTATGTTCCAAGGGACGACTAAACAAGAGGACCTAGATTCAGGATTGCATCCACCTACACTTATAGAGATTATTGAAACAACATCAAAGTTTGTTGAACAAGAAAATATGGAACTAAAAAATTTCTGCAACAAAGATCACAAAAACCAGGATTTGGAAAATGATATAGATCCAGATACAAATTTTTTCTCCCACATCAGTAATAGTTGTTTTTATTATACAGATGATCAATATAATAGCAACATTGAATGTGATAACAAATTGTCAATTATTCATTTTAATAGTAGAAGCTTGTATGCAAATTACAACAACATTAAGAACTTTTTGGAACACATCAACGAACCCTTCAAAGTGATTGCTGTCACAGAAACATGGATTGATGATAAAAAAGGAATAGATTTTGATCTGGAGGGATATGAACTAAACTACATCAACAGAACCAACAAAAATGGAGGAGGAGTAGCTGTGTACGTGATGAAGAACCTGAACTACAAAGTGGTAAAAAACATGTCATTTGCCATAGATAATATCTTAGAATGTATAACCATTGAAATATGTCAGGAAAAAAGCAAAAACATATTCATCAGTTGTATATTTAGATCACCTAAGTCAAGTATAGAAACATTTGAAGAATGGATCAAGGCAACTTACATGGACAATGGTCAAAGAATAATGTTCTTATGTGGTGACTTTAATATTGACTTATTGAACCCCAACAAGCAAAAGTCTATTGATGACTTCATTGATACAATGTACAGCATCAGTCTATATCCTAAAATCACAAAGCCAAGCAGAATCACAGGACAATGTGCCACGCTTATTGATAATATTTTTACCAATGATTTTGATAATAACACTACAAGTGGTCTACTTATAAGCGACGTTAGTGATCATCTGCCAGTTTTTACAATATATGATGGAAACTACAAGAAGAACATGGAAGACAAAAGGACATTTCGAAGACTATGCACAGAGAAGAGGATGACTGCCTTCAAAATTGAGCTACAAAAGCAAGATTGGGACAATGTGTATAATGAAAAAGAGGTTGATGAAGCATATGAACATTTCTTAAACAAGTTCATAATACTTTATGACAAACATTGTCCATGGATACAACTCAGTAACAAGCAGAGAAAGAATAATCAGCCATGGATGACAAAAGGATTAAAAAATGCTTGTAAGAAGAAGAATACACTATATAGAACATTTATAGCACAAAGAACTATAAAGGCAGAAATTAAGTACAAAAAGTATAAAAACAAGTTAACAGACATACTACGATCATGTAGAAAAGAATATTACAGTGAATTATTGGACAGGAACAAAAATAATATGAGAGCAACATGGGGCATCCTCAATAGCATTATTAAAAATGGAACTAAGAGGGACTACCCTCAATACTTCTTAGATGAAAATAAAAAAAATGACAATATAAAGGAAGTAGTTGAAAGCTTCAATAATTATTTTGTAAATATTGGACCAAAATTGGAAGAAAGGATTCCAGACCCAGTTCCAAATGAGGACTATAATGATACCATAGAGCGAAATCCCAACTCCATGTTCCTCAGTAATGTGACACAGGAGGAAATAGTTACAATCGTGAAAAAATGTAAATCTAAGACTTTAACTGATTGTAACGGAATTGATATGGAAACGATAAAAAAGGTTATTGAAGAGATCTCAGGACCATTAATGTATATTAGTAACCTATCATTTCAAACAGGTACATTTCCAAACAAAATGAAAATAGCTAAAGTTGCACCAATTTATAAGACTGGAGACAAACATCAATTTACAAATTATAGACCTGTTTCTGTACTTCCACAATTTTCTAAAATCATTGAAAAACTGTTCAATAACAGATTAGAAAGTTTCATGAATAAAAATAGAATACTCGAAGAGAACCAATATGGATACAGAGCTAATGTTTCAACTTCAATGGCTTTAATTGAAATTACAGAAGAAATTACCAATGCAATAGATAGTAAAAAATGTGCGGCAGCGGTTTTTATGGATCTAACTAAAGCATTTGACACAATTAATCACAATATTTTAATCAAAAAACTAGAACGATATGGCATCAGAGGGTTAGTCCTTAACTGGATAAGAAGTTATCTAACGAACAGGAAACAATACGTGAAGCTAGGCGAACACACGTCTACAACGCTAAATATATCCTGTGGTGTACCTCAGGGATCAATACTAGGACCTAAATTATTCAATCTCTATATAAATGACATTTGTAAAGTTACACAAGATTTAAAGTTAGTATTATTTGCGGATGATACAACAGCGTTTTGTTCAGGAGAGAACACACAGGAGATAATACAAATAATAACAGAAGAAATTAACAAATTAAAAAGATGGTTTGACAAAAACAGACTATCGTTGAATCTTAGTAAAACTAAAATAATGCTATTTGGTAACAGTAGAAGAGAAAGTCAAACACAAATACAAATAGACGGAATAGAAATTGAAAGAGTAAACGAAACCAAATTTCTAGGTATAATGATTGATGATAAATTGAACTGGAAATCTCACGTAAAAAATATACAACATAAAGTTGCAAGAAACACGTCAATAATGAATAAAGCAAAACATGTTGTAGACCAAAAATCCCTTCATATTCTCTACTGCTCACTAGTGTTACCATATCTGAGCTACTGTGTAGAAATATGGGGAAATAATTACAAAAGTACACTTCATTCATTAACGGTGTTACAAAAAAGGTCAGTTAGAATAATACATAATGTTGGATATAGAGAACATACAAATCCTTTATTTATTGAATCAAAAATACTGAAATTCCACGACATAGTGAATTTGCAAACAGCTAAAATTATGCACAAAGCAAACTATAACCTGCTACCAAAGAATATACAACAATTCTTCTCAAAAAAAGAGGAGAAATATAATCTTAGAGAAAAACGTAATTTAAAACATTTGTTTGCACGTACAACACTTAAGACCTTCAGTATATCAGTATGTGGAATTAAATTATGGAATGGATTAAGCAAAGCAATCAAACAATGTACTAATATGATACACTTCAAGAAACTCTTCAAACTTAAAGTGTTTACAAAGTACAAAGAAGAAGAACCATGACAAACATTCTCAATTTATTTCATCCATCCATTCATTCATTCTTAAAGTAATCTTACTTATCTCATCATATGAAATATGACTTACTTCACCAATTATTATTAAATTCTTACTATTATTTATTTATTTATTTTTATTGTGATTACTTATGGAGTTTATTGTGAAAAAATTGTGAACAGGAAGTGAACAAAAAGTTTTGCAACTGTTATGTAAAGAAAAGGGGTAGGATTAAATAAGCTCTGCTTCTTCCTACTCCTTTTCGAACATGTTGAAAAGAAACTGGAAATTGTGATGTATCATGTTGTATGCTTGCATGTTCGAAATAAACTCAAACTCAAACATAATAAAACAATCACTTACTGTACAATGTCTGCTATCACTGGGATGCCGAGTGATAGGATGTTTATATATTCTAGTTAAGATGAAGAATGAATCATAATCCTCACAAAGAGTTAAAAAAAAGGTGCCGCAAACGAGCGTCTTTTCGTGTCTTTCATGCCATCTCCGGGTGTAAGTTGGATGTTAAAAATGACCAACTTCTCGGTTTATGTCCACAACCTTCTACTATCCAGTTGAGAGACATGATTTATAATCGAGAATTAACTTTCACCAACTCAGAGTCGATGCAGCAGCTCAATATGTCAACATAGCAGCACAAGCTAGGTAGCTCTCTGTGACCATGGTAAAAAATAGTCCATCTGCATTAGTGCTTATAATAAAAATATCGCCAATACTTGGTTAATATTCAGGTCACAAGATGTAAATGGAGTATTGTTGGCAGTTTTTGTATGTTTTTTAGAGTGCTTTATGGGCGGAATAGTGTGCTCCTATTAGCTGCCTTGTTAGCCGCCTCGTACTTAGAGTATTTTACGACTTTGAATACAAAAGAAAAAAATGTGAGTTCTTGTCTTATAGTGATTGTGAATAATAGGGCGAAATTCCCCCAAAAGGCAGTAATGTTAATAAGGATACAATATTATGCAGAGGTGTACTTATAACAATTTTATAGACAAATCATATCTTTTTAGTCACGGCACAGAGTGAGGTTCGGGGGCACGAAATGCTTTCTTCTTCGCAACAGAAAATAATTGAGACGCACTGCTGTTAACCTCGTTTTTTTCGACTGTGGGAAGAAATACCTGGAAAAACCAGGACCCTGCAAACTCCACACAGAGAAGTCCAAGAAGGATTTGAACCAAGAACCACGTAGCTGTGAGACAGACTTGCTAACCACACTACCAGTGTGCTGCCATGAAACGGAGCAGAAATAGCCATTTTCCCTTGCTCCTGTGATACGGCAGGCCGATTACGTGGCGCTTTCAACTGCTTCAGGGAATTTCCCACCACTTTGAGACAACTATTCCCAGCGCTCATTAACGCATCACAAAGGAATACAGTTGAGCAGATATTTATTTGTATACTTTATCTATTCTCTTCAACCACTATTAGTATTATTTGCTTGCCCTTTGTTGGTGTTCTTGTATATTTTGTCGTGCTGGCAAATGATTGATTTTTTTAAAATCACACTAATCACACTGCTGAAATTGGATTAATTATGCGTTGCTTAATCTATATGACAACAATACCAAGGGCATATTTTGTTTGTTTGTTGTCCATTGCTTGTGGTTGTTGTGCTAGTAGTGTTCTTACTAACAGCAGCCCTAAAAACATGTCTTGCTTTCAGAAGCTTGAAATTGGTTGTGCTTTGATTAGAGAATTAATTGCTGCAACTGATAAACACTTATGAAATGGAACTAATTACAAATAAATTCAGGCAAAGATATACAAACCCCGTTTCCATATGAGTTGGGAAATTGTGTAATATGTAAATATAAACGGAATACAATGATTTGCAAATCCTTTTCAACCCATATTCAATTGAATGCACTACAAAGACAAGATATTTGATGTTCAAACTCATAAACGTTATTTTTTTTTGCAAATAATAATTAACTTAGAATTTCATGGCTGTATCTTGTGCCAAAGTAGTTGGGAAAGGGCATGTTCACCACTGTGTTACATGGCCTTTCCTTTTAACAACACTCAGTAAACGTTTGGGAACTGAGGAGACAAATTTTTTAAAGGCCTACTGAAATGAATTTTTTTTTACTTAAACGGGAATAGCAGATCCATTCTATGTGTCATACTTGATAATTTCGCGATATTGCCATATTTTTGCTGAAAGGATTTAGTAGAGAAAATCGACGATAAAGTTCGCAACTTTTGCTCGCTGATAAAAAAAGCCTTGCCTGTACCGGAAGTAGCGTGACGTCACAGGAGCTAGTATTCCTCACATTTCCCCGTTGTTTACAATGGAGCGAGAGATTCGGAGCGACAAAGCGACGATTACCCCATTAATTTGAGCGAGGATGAAAGAGTCGTAGATGAGGAACGTTACAGTGAAGGATTAGAGTGCAGTGCAGGACGTATCTTTTTTCGCTCTGACCGTAACTTAGGTACAAGCTGGCTCATTGGATTCCACACTCTCCTTTTTCTATTGTGGATCACGGATTTGTATTTTAAACCACCTCGGATACTATATCCTCTTGAAAATGAGAGACGAGCACGCGAAATGGACATTTGAAGTGACTTTTATCTCCACGACAATACATCGGTGACACACTTAGCTACGGAGCTAACGTGATAGCATCGTTCTCAAATGAAGATAGAAACAAAAGAAATAAACCCCTGACTGGAAGGATAGACAGAAGATCAACAATACTATTAAACCATGTACATGTAACTACACGGTTAAAAATTCTCAGCCTGGTAAGGCTTTAACAATGCTGTTGCTAACGACGCTAAGGCTAATTTAGCAACTTAGCAACCGGACCTCACAGAACTATGATAAAAACATTAGCGCTCCACCTATGCCAGCCAGCCCTCATCTTCCCATCAACAGCCGTGCTCACCTGCGTTCCAGCGATCGACGGCGCGACGAAGGACTTCATCCGTGGGTTTGGCGGCAAGCATCGGCTAGGCGTAGTAAGTAGTCCTTGTTGTGTTGCTGTAAGTATTGTACATAGCCGCTAATACACCGATCGATCCCACCTACAACGTTCTTCTTTGTAGCCTCCATTGTTCATTAAACAAATTGCAAAAGATTCACCAACACAGATGTCCAGAATACTGTGGAATTTTGTCGAAGAAAACAAGAGGTTTTTGTATCGGGTCCGATGGGGTCCAACCACTTCCGTGGATTTTGTGACGTCACGCGCATAAATCATATCCAAAGGAGTTTTTCAACCGGAAGTGTGGCGGGAATTTTAAAATTGCACTTTATAAGTTAACCCGGCCGTATTGGCATGTGTTGCAATGTTAAGATTTCATCATTGATATATAAACTATCAGACTGTGTGGTCGGTAGTAGTGGGTTTCAGTAGGCCTTTAAGCTTCTCAGGAAGAATTCTTTCCCATTCTTGCTTGATGTACAGCTTAAGTTGTTCAACAGTCCGGGGGTCTCCGTTGTGGTATTTTAGGCTTCATAATGCGCCACACATTTTCAATGGGAGACAGGCCTGGACTACAGGCAGGCCAGTCTAGTACCCGCACTCTTTTACTATGAAGCCACGTTGATGTAACATGTGGCTTGGCATTGTCTTGCTGAAATAAGCAGGGGTGTCCATGAAACGTTGCTTGGATGGCAACATATGTTGCTCCAAAACCTGTATGTACCTTTCAGAATTAATGGCGCCTTCACAGATGTGTAAGTTACCCATGTCTTGGGCACTAATACACCCCCATACCATCACACATGCTGGCTTTTCAACTTTGCGCCTATAACAATCTGGATGGTTCTTTTCCTCTTTGGTCCGGAGGACACGACGCCCACAGTTTCCAAAAACAATTTGAAATGTGGACTCATCAGACCACAGAACACTTTTCCACTTTGTATCAGTCCATCTTAGATGAGCTCAGGCCCAGCAAAGCCGACTGCGTTTCTGGGTGTTGTTGATAAACGGTTTTCGCCTTGCATAGGAGAGTTTTAACTTGCACTTACAGATGTAGCGACCAACTGTAGTTACTGACCAAGGGTGTCTGAAGTGTTCCTGAGCCCATGTGGTGATATCCTTTACACACTGATGTCGCTTGTTGATGCAGTACAGCCTGAGGGATCGAAGGTCACGGGCTTAGCTGCTTATGTGCAGTGATTTCTCCAGATTCTCTGAACCCTTTGATGATATTACGGACCGTAGATGGTGAAATCCCTAACTTCTTTGCAATAGCTGGTTGAGAAAGGTTTTTCTTAAACTGTTCAACAATTTGCTCACGCATTTGTTGACAAAGTGGTGACCCTCGCCCCATCCTTGTTTGTGAATGACTGAGCATTTCATGGAATCTACTTTTATACCCAATCATGGCACCCACCTGTTCCCAATTTGCCTGTTCACCTGTGGGATGTTCCAAATAAGTGTTTGATGAGCATTCCTCAACTTTATCAGTATTTATTGCCACCTTTCCCAACTTCTTTGTCACGTGTTGCTGGCACCAAATTCTAAAGTTAATGATTATATGCAAACAAAAAATGTTTATCAGTTTGAACATCAAATATGTTGTCTTTGTAGCATATTCAACTGAATATGGGTTGAAAATGATTTGCAAATCATTGTTTATATTTACATCTAACACAATTTCCCAACTTATATGGAAACGGGGTTTGTATATATATATATATATATATATATATATATATATATATATATATATATATATATATATATATATATATATATATATATATATATATATATATATATATATATATATACGCAGAGTCGCAGACATGTTGTTGGGCAGGTTGGGCCGTAGCTGCGAAACGTCAAGGTGTCGGCCATATTGGATTGGCCTGATTTTTACCATTAACAAAAGCAAGGAAAATAATCACACCTCATAAAATGCCTTTCTATGTGGTTCGGAGGTGTCACGAGGGGGTCGCATCTTTATGCAGGGTCGTTCTCCCGGCATGCAGACGGACAACTCCGGACAAAGCATGAAGGTAGGAGATGATTTATTCTCCATAAATCATACCCAGTCAATACAAACAGGAAACAAACAAAAGAAACGTGTGCCGATCGCAAGAGAGGCTAAGGGGAAAAAAAACTTAGCACAGGAATCAGCCAGGAAACAAGACATGAACCTACGTGAATGATGCATTCAGCAAACAACGAAGCCACTGAGCGTGGCGAGAAAGGTGAGTAAATAGCTCTCTGATTAGTGCTTGACAGCAGGTGAGCGTGCCGACCACTAACCAGAGGAAGGTGAACCCAAAACAAACCCAGAGGTGCACAAAACAGGAACTAAGGGAGTCCAAAACTAACAGAACATGACGAAACAAAAGGGATCATGACAGGAGGCTGGCTTCACCACAGTCGAATTCAAAGTGTTAGCCTCAAAGTCAGTGGATTCAGTTCGAACAATTGTGTTATGATTTTAAAAAAGTAGAAAATGCTTTTCCAGTAGAAGTTGCGTTTATGTGCTGAATCAGAATAAAGCAATAGCGAAACTGAAATGCTAACAGTTAGCATGCTAGCCAGGAAGCATCAAGTAACAGAATATACAATGCTTTGGTGTACAGGTCCACCTGCAAAATGAGCTAAAAAGCTAGCATGCTACCATTAACATGTAAGATAGCTACTATGTCAACAGCAGAATAGGACACCAATCTGTACTGACTGATAAACATGAACAACCATATTACAGTATCTGTAATGTATTAACCCATATGTCATGTTTTGTTTGTACACAGCTAGCCAATTATATTAACAAGCATGATGTGCTGCGTGTGTCATCATCAATATTGAAGTAACTCACTCGATGGACAGTTGTCTGTTTGGTCTAGCTGGCCGGGGGGAGTTTTTTCCCGTTGATTTTGACTAAGCACTCCGTTTATTTTGGCATAGCTCGGCAGCAAGTTACACATTTACAGTGTTTACTCGCTTTTATAAGCAGCAGTTCATCCTCCGTACATTCAGCTTCAAAAAGATAAGGTTGTGAATCCTCATTTGTCCAAAAATAGTCTTATTTGTCTGTTATCAAGTCTGCCATGATTAGAAGACAGGCTTGCCTTTGTTGCCAGAAGTTGGAAGTGCGCTGCTATGGAAACGGAAATAAATGTGCCAAGGAAATAAATCCGGTATAGCTTAAAATGATCAAAATATGGTAAATATTGTACATAATGATGGTGATCGATAGGCAAAATTCCCCAAATAACAAAATAATTACCGTATTTTTTGGACTACAAGCCACTACTTGTTTCCAACACTTTAAATCCTGCGGCTTATAAAACTGTGCGGCTAATTTATGAATTTTTCTTCACCAACGGCCATTATGTTTTGTATTCAACAAATAGTTTTCATATTACACCAACAGAGACACTGAAAAGGTGTGTCAGTATTTGTGCTACAGCGCCATCTTTTGGACAAGTTCCCTCACTGTAGGTACTGCGGTTTAAAAATGTACTTCCTGTTTCGTGCCCTGAACAGGAAGTATAAGTCCCGTTTCGTCTATTTGTCCATAGCGTTTCTGCACGAAAGGATTTTGCGTTCCTCACTCAAAGCAAGGTTTGTATGTTTTACAATAATACTAAAACAATTCTTGCTTACTAAACCGTCCCATGTGTGATGTCTGTAGGAGTGTTTTCATGCATATTTGCCTGTGCTATCGTAACATAATGAAGCCAGCGTCATTAGCGTGAGCTAATATGCTAACACATTTACAAGTGTATGTGTTAATATTATTTACTTACAATGGCATTCTCCAAAACGTCAACGTGGAGTTATTGAGTCTGTTTAGCTGATTGGAGAGCTAGCTTCCGCAGCTAGTGAGTTCATGACGATGACTTCTGTTTTGTTTGATCATCCGTTTTACTGCCGTGTTACAGGCAACAATTAAGGTATGTAAATGAACATTTAAAAAAACTTTAATACCGATATATAGCTGCGGCTTATGGTCCAGTACGGCTAATATGTGTAAAAAAAAAAAGTTTTTTTCTAAAATTTGGTGGGTGCGGCTTAAACACCGGTGCTCTATATAGCCCGTAAGATACAATACATATTTATAGTATAATATAAAATACATAAGTAACTGTTTACAAGTATGGCCGGATGCCACTTATTATCTACATCCAAAAATAGTATTTCTTGCATAATCAAAGTAAATGTCCAAATTTAAATGATGTCCATGCATTTTGGTAAGTCCTGCTGAATTCTGCTGAGCTGACAAGGCAAATCCACAGTTCACAGCGTTAAAACTCTCCATCGTGCTGCTTGCCAGTTGGCTCCACCAGTGGGAAAATTGTTAACTGTAAGCCTAACGCGTGGGTGGGGCTCCAGTCTATTTCACTTTGGTGAGTGTAGACATTCCACATCGAGTCAAGTGACGCTTGGTTGTGTATGGCCTGAGACAGAATTTTAGATCCAAGACGGCGTGACGACGGCGATGGCGGCAAGTCCGAGGGACAAAGACAGAGCAAGACCATCTAATCATCACCTTAGGGCACAGGTGTCCAAAGTGCGGCCCGTAGCTAATTTCTTAATGGCCTGTGGCACAATCGTTAGCATTCTAATATTAGCATGCCAAGCTTTTTTATGCAAATTTTGAAGGAATACACCTCAGTGTCAAATATTTGGTTATTTGACAAAAGATACCGGTTAGCATGTTAACGTTTGTATGCTAGCTTTTTTTAGCTAATGTTTTATGTATGCACCTCAGTCCTATTTTGGTACTTGATGCATGCTAACGTTCAAATGCTAGCATTTAAAAAAAAAAAAAATTCAAGTAATATATTTTGATACTTGACGCATGTTACAATTAGCATTTTAGTAGGCTAGCTAGTTTAGCAGGTATGAACCTCAGTCTCACATATGTTGGTATTTCACTAATGCTAACTACAAGCTTGCAATTGTTAGCATGTTAGCTTTTTTAGCTCATTTTGCGTATATATTTTTTTGTTACTCGGCGTTACATGACCAGTGTGCTAACTTTTAGCATTTCAGTTCAACTTTGGCTAAGTGCGGCTACATTTTTAATTTTGCTGACTGCTGGCTATAGTGTAAATAGTATATGTATTTAAAAAACAACAACACGCAAACACACTGAATAGACGTGTTATTGTTTGTGCTATGGCGCCATCTTTTTGATGGTTTTGCTGTACATAGCGTTTCTACTCATAGGGATTCTTCATTCATCACTCAAAGCAACATTTGTAAGTTTTACAATATAACTAAAATAGTTCATACTTACTAAAGTGTCCCATGTGTGATGTTTGTAGGAGTGTTTTCATGCATACTTGTACGTGCTATCGTAATGTAATGAAGCCAGCATCGTTAGCTTTAAATATAATGCTAACACGTTTAGGAGTGTCTTTGTTAATATTATTAACTTACAATGGCATTCTTTTTGTATTGTCTCAGTTTTGTAAATTCACCAAAACGTCACTGTGGAGTTTAGCTGATTAGAGTGCTAAATTCATTCTTCATTATTTTCCATTATATTGTTTATTTCATTCATTTAAAAACAAATGCAACAACAGCATTTAGCATGTGGGAAAAGGAGCAGGAAGAAGTAAAACTTATAATATCTGCCCCCTATCAACACAAAGTCATCTGCAGTCCTATTTGGGCTCATTTGGGCTGTCCAATGCAGCAGTCTTATCAATTTCAGGACTTCAAAACACAAAAATACCTTAATAAAGTGGGTCTACGACTCCGCAGTGTCATATTTTTGTAACATTCTTCAAATGGACTCATAAGTTTTGATTTTACAATCAAGACTGTTCCACAGACTGACCCCTTCGATTGAGACATCTTTCCTTTACAGCTGACTGAAACCTGGGTTTTGTAAAAACCTCAGTACCTTTTAGTTCATATCTACTTTTTCTCTTGGTACATCTATTTTGCAAATTGTTTGGTAAACTTTCCATATGAGCTTTATACATGTTTTGGCAAAAGGTTATACTCTACTAATTCACTAAACTGCAGTGTTTTTAGTTGTATAAATAGAGGATTGGTTGGGTCTCTGTATTTACTCCCACTCTAATCTCTTTTGTCTGTAAAATAAAAATTGGATTAATGCATGTTTTGCAGACACTTCTCCATACTTCAATGCAATAGGTCCGATACGGAACAATCAATTAGTTATACAACAAAAACAATGCACTCTTATTTAGAAAATCTTTGGGATGCCTTTACTTTGACATTATCAATATGTTATTTCCATGTCAAGTGTTCGTCAATCATAATACCTAGAAACTTAATCTCATGTGTCCTTTCATTTTCTGATCCATTTATAACTAATGACGCATCAACATATTTCCTTTTACTAAAAAGAAATCATAAATTTAGTTTTGCCGATATTTAAGGACAACTTATTGGCATAGAACCACTTCATTTTCTAAAATTAGTTTTCTACAATTTGTAGAACGTCATTTGTATTTTCTCCTGAATAAAATAAAGTGGTGTCATCAGCAAATAGAATATGAAATGAAATGAATTACATTTATATAGCGCTTTTTCTCAAGTGACTCAAAGCGCTTTACATAGTGAAACCCAATATCTAAGTTACATTCAAACCAGTGTGGGTGGCACTGGGAGCAGGTGGGTAAAGTGTCTTGCCCAAGGACACAACGGCAGTGACTAGGATGGCGGAAGCGGGGATCGAACCTGCAACCCTCAAGTTGCTGGCACGGCCGCTCTACCAACCGAGCTATACCTAAGTAAATGAGACACAGTCACAATGTCATTTACATATACAGTAAAAGAACAATCAGATTGTTCATCAATGTGCATTGTTCTGAATAAATAAATACAAAGTATTTAAGTAAGAATTTCATATTTTCATATAGCACTTTTTTCTATCGAAAGCGCTTTACATAGTTAAACCCATTAGCTACATCTTTAAGATACATTTAAACCAGTGTGGGTGGCACTGGGAGCAGGTGGGTAAAGTGTCTTGCCCAAAAAAAGTAATTAGTTAGGCATACTTGTTACTTTCCCAAAAAAATATTAATGTAATTACTCTTCAATACATGTACTGTAATTACTTACTAAGAAAAATAATTAATGTGTTACTTAAAAACAAAAACGTTCAGATATCTGGCATATGCAGTTCAGAGATGTTTTGTGTGTGTGTGTGTATGTGCCTTTAAAAGGCGGTGCCTGTTGCCAAGTGACATGTGACGTCAGCGAGAGCATGCAACGACAGAGAAGCATTTTAGCTTAGCTGTGTTTGTTGGCTTAGTGGCAGTTGAATCTTTTCACTGGATTGTGTTGGCGCTAGTAAATAAAGATATTGAATGAGCTTTATTGTTTGCTGTAGTCTCCTTGTCCACAAACAAGACCTTGTAGGATTGCAAACTTATCACTTCAATCATTGATTTGTTGTTCATTATTCTCTCGTGGTAGCAGTGTGTAGGTGTGTATGTGTGTAAATTTACATCTTGTGTGTTGTTTGCTGTGTGATGTTGCCTCTTCCTGTTTGATATCAAGTTCATTTTAGTGTGGTGCTGGTTGTTGCTTGCTTTAGTAAGAAGTTACTTCATGCACTGAACTTGCGGTGCTTCTGACGCTGTCTTGTTGTCATAGAACCACATCAAAAGTTACATTAAAAACATTGGTTAAAGTGTTGTAATGTACGTCAAAAGTAATTAATAAGGTTACTTGTTATTAGTAAAAAACACTTATTAGGTAATGTTGTTTTTCCTAACACTGATTATGACACAGTACGGTATCTCAATTTTGACATGCATGGCCTAATCGTTCCTAATCGCATCACTTTACCAGGCCTACAAGTTCAAACGCTGGTTTAGACATAGAGTGACAAAAGTCCAGAGACGAATGAGGCAACCAGTGAAGTTGGCACATTGTGTAAATCGTAAATAAAAAACGAATACAATGATTTGCAAATCATTTTCAATCTATATTCAATTGAATAGACTGCAAAGACAATATATTTAACGTTCAAACTGGTAAACTTTGTTATTTTTTGCAAATATTAGCTCATTTGGAATTTGATGCCTGCAACATGTTTCAAAAAAGCTGGCACAAGTGGCAAAAAACACTGAGAAACTTGAGGAATGCTCATCAAACACTTATTTGGAACATCCCACAGGTGAACAGGCTAATTGGGAACAGGTGGGTGCCATGATTGGGTAAAAAAAGCAGCTTCCATGAAATGCTCAGTCATTCACAAACAAGGATGGGGCGAGGGTCACCACTTTGTGAACAAATTCATGAGCAAATTGTCCAACAGTTTAAGAAAGACATTTCTCAACAAGCTACTGTATTGCAAGGAATTTAGGGATTTCACCATCTACTGTCCGTAATATCATCAAAAGTTTCTGAGAATCTGGAGAAATCACTACACGTAAGCGGCAATGCTTATGACCTTCGATCCCTCAGGCGGTACTGCATCAAAAAGAGACATCATTGTGTAAAGGATATCACCACATGGGCTCAAGACCCTTCAGAAAACCACTGTCAGTAACTAGACTTTGTCACTATATCTGTAAGTGCAAGTTAAAACTACTATGCAAAGCGGAAGCCATTTATTCACAACACCCAGAAACGCCGCCGGCTTCGCTGGGCCCGAGCTCATCTAAGATGGACTGATACAAAGTGGAAAAGTGTTCTGTGGTCAGATGAGGCCACATTTCAAATTGTTTTTGGAAACTGTGGCCGTCGTGTCCTCCTAACCAAAGAGGAAAAGAACCATCTGGACTGTTATAGGCGCAAAGTTCAAAAGCCAGCATCTGTGATGGTATGGGGGTGTATTAGTATCCAATGAATGGGTAACTTACACATCTGTGAAAGCACCATTAATGCTGAAAGGTACATACAGGTTTTGGAGCAACTTATGTTGCCAATCAAGCAACGTCTTTTTCATGGACGCCCCTGCTTATTTCAGCAAGACAATGCCAAGCCACATTCTGCATTTGTTACAACAGCGTGGCTTCATAGTAAAAGAGTGCGGGTACTAGACTGGCCTACCTGTAGTCCAGACCTGTCTCCCGTTCAAATTGTGTGGTGCAATATGAAGCCTAAAATACCACAACAGAGACCCTGGACTGTTGAACAACTTAAGCTGTACATCAAGCCAGAATGGGAAAGAATTCCACCTGAAAAGCTTTAAAAATTGGTCTCCTCAGTTCCCAAACGTTTACTGAGTGTTGTTAAAAGGAAAGGCTATGTAACACAGTGGTAAACATGCCCGTGTGCCAACTTTTTTGCAATGTGTTGCTGCTATTAAATTCTAAGTTAATGATTATTTGCAAAACAAAATTAAGTTTCTCAGTTCGAACATTAAATATCTTGTCTTTGCAGTCTATTCAATAGAATATAAGTTGAAAAGGATTTGCAAATCATTGTATTCTGTTTTTATTTACAATTTACACAAGGTGCCAACTTCACTGGTTTTGGGTTTTGTAGTATGGAGAAGGTGATGGGCAGCATTTCTTTCAAGACAACGTTTCTCAGAAGTCAAACAGGAAAACACTTTATTAGTTATAAAGTTATTTGGGGTTTTAGAGTGACGCCTGCGTTTTGTGAGGTCTGACCCTGCATGACGTAACAGTCAATATTGGGAGGCCCGCTCTTCAGACGCCCGTCTGGTCAATGGCAGCCCCTCAGTGCACACAAACCAACAGGCTGGAACACACCTTTTCATATTCATTCATTATAACATTCATTATTATACCCAGTCCCATTAAATATTATTGTGGTTATTTGTGCTCACAGGCGGGAAATGATGCTTGGAAACCCTCATTTATCGCTTGGACAGTCAACCCGGCTGCTACTTGTGTCTTGTCACGCTTTGGCTCAACATTTGCATAATCAAGAGATTTACAGACACTTTTTTGCAAAATGCTGCCTAATGAGCTACCGTGAGACAGTGGAGGGTGTGGACCACCCAGCATATCATTACGTCATAAAACACTTTAAGGGGTCATATCATGACTTTTGTCTACATTTAAAACACTTCCTTGTGGTCTACATCAGTGGTCCCCAACCACCGGTCCCCGGTCTGTGAGGCATGTGCTACCGGGCCGCACAGAAACATTCATTATTTTATAAACTACTGCATTTTCTCCAACTTAACTGTCCCACAAAACACACCAATAAGCAGCAACTCCTGATAAGAAGTCACCATTTGTTATAGTACATTAATGCACTTATAAAATTTTAATGTACCAGATTGTAGCCAAAGGCTATTTTCCATCTGCAGGGTCGTTGTGTATAGCAGGGGTTCTTAACCTGTTTGACCTCAGAACCCAGTATTTCCACTACAGAGGGACCCGGGCACTACTCCAATATCAACACTGAATTAGTAATCGTACTCTTTATTTTGATCATATTCAATAAAATACAATAAAATATCTGACCTACTTACAGTTTACTACCTTGTAAAATGATATAAAAGCATGTGTCAATCACAAAGATTATTTTTATTTAACAAATACACCTTAGGCTTAGGTCAGCCTGATTAGAAAAATAAGTACTAACCAAATAAAAAATAAATGTACATATATGTATAACGTGTTAAATAAACTCAATTAATAATAAATGAGTTTCTTAACTAAACTGTCAATAAAATTAGGGTGCAAATGAAAATACAGCTTCACCACTTTAGTCATAATTTTTGCGCTTAAGAAATAATAATTTATTTTCTACCACTTGTCCTCAATAATGTTGACAAAATAATAAAATGATAAATGACAGAATATGTTACTGTATATGTCAGCAGACTAAATTAGAATAATTTGTTTGCTTACTTACTACTAAAAGACAAGTTGTCTTGTATGTTCATTATTTTATTTAAGGACTAAATTGCAATAATAAATATATGTTTAATGCATCCTAAGATTTTTTGTTAAAATAAAGCCAATAATGAAATTGGTCCCCTTTATTTAGAAAAGTATCGAAATAATTTCATTACCGGCACCAAAATATTGGTATCGGGAGAACATTAGTTCAATATGGAGGTTAATTTGTGTCTTTATTACGAAAGTTTTTTTTGGGGGGGGGCACTGAATTTATGTAACTGAATTATTTGCGTTTGAATTTCGTCAACTACATTTTTTTTTACATCAAATTACGCTGACACTTTCATTGAAAAAACTTTCAGTATTTTAAAATTAATTTTATTAAAATACTTTGCCCCACTCTGTTCTGCTTGAAGTAGAGCTTAATATGTCACTCAAAAGTGCCGATCCCAACCAGTGGAATCATTTCTATAGTTTGAAAATATCCATTGAAATGTTTATTAAGTTGTATTATGTATTGTGCCTGTTGCAACATTCCATATACTTACATCATGTATATAAAACCTTGAAGAAAGTGTTTGGATATTGATCGCATTTATTTACTATTTAGAATGCATTAATGAAAAAAAAACATATGTGTTATTGTCTTACATAAGGATTGTGAATGATAGGCAAAATTCCCCCCAAAAAGTGTGGTTCCCCTTTGAAGACGTGCCCTCAGGGGTGATGACAATGGAAGTGAAGATGTAGTCAATATGTAACACGGAAATCAGACATAAATAAATAAAACAATACTGCAGAAAATATGTTAGCTTGGGGTTAGGGCGGGGTTCAGCAACCTGCGGCACTCGAGCCGCATGCGGCTCTTTAGCGCCGCCCTAGTGGCTCCCTGGAGCATTTTTTAAAAAAGATAGAAAATGGAAAAAGATGGGGGAAAAATAATGTTTTTATTTTAGTATGGTTTTTGTTTGAGGACAAACATGACACAAACCTTCCAAAATGTTAGAAAGCGCACTGTTTAATATGTACGTATGAGTATTTGGTGAAAATCGTTTCGTCCTACTAATTTCGGTGGTTCTTGAACTCACTATAGTGTGGACTGTGACGCAACAGTTTGTTTACATGTAAAATCTTCCACTCCTTCTTTGTGTCATATTGTCCACCAAAAGTTTCATGCTGTGCGTGAATGCACAAAGGTGCGCTTTGTTGATGTTATTGACTTGTTGGAGTGCTAATCAGGTATATATTTAAAGTTAAAGTTAAAGTACCAATGATTGTCACACACACACTAGGTGTGGCGCAATTTTTCTCTTCATTTGACCCATCAAGGCTAGGTGTGTGTACATATTGCATCATCATGCCTCATTTGTGGGTATATTTGAGCTCATTTAATTTCCTTTACTTTTATCCTCTTTCTATATAATTCAGTTTTGCATGTCTCATGACACATTATCTGTATCTAATATTGGCTGCATTTCTGATAGTTGTTTGGGTGCCATGTTGTTCCAGACGACAGCAAACATTACCCAGCTTGCCAAAGATTGTAATAAATCCATTAGTGTCATGTCTTTTGATCATGTTTTGTTTTAGTTATGTCCTGTTTGGTTTTTAGTCACTTAGTTCCTGCTTTTTCACTCCCTTGTTTTGTTTCCATGTATACCCATTAGTTTCACCTGTTGCACATTTTGATTCACGCACCTGTCACTAATCATGTCACTGTTATTTAAGCGTGTCTTTTTCTGTTGGTCGTGCTGGCGACATTAACTCTGTTTGCTTCTGTTACCCTAGTCACTCATGCCTGTTCATAGTTTCATGTTGATGTCTATTTCATGCTCCACTCATGCCACGGTAAGTGTTGTTTGTTTTATGTTCATAGTTTTGCCTTTGTGCTAGTATTTTGTTTCATAGTCAAGTTTGAATCTCCGCCTTGTGCGCACTTTTTGTTTGTTGTTTTTGTTAGTGGTTAAATAAATAATGTCCTTACCTCCACGCCATGTCCGATCCAACTTTACTTGCATCTCGGGAAAACAAACACCCCATAGTCCCCGTCATGACAATTAGAAGAAGACAGCCTGCCGTTTCCTTTAACTTGGACACACACATCTTTACCTTTGGCCATTAAAAGCCAGTAATTTCCAGGAGTTATCTCACCTTCTAAGTAGCCTCTGATTTACTAATGGTTTCTAATGTTGTAAAAATGTGTAGAATAAATAATACATTTCAACATTTCTGTCAACAAAGATTTGCTTCAGCCTGCGACACATAGTCATTTTGATAGTAGGCTATTATAGTTAATATAGACACTTACATCATGTGTTGCCTTCATTATAAGACTTACAATATATACGGCTTTTCATTTTTTGCGGCTCCAGACAGATTTGATTTTTGTATTTTTGGTCCAATATGGCTCTTTCAACGTTTTGTGTTGCCGACCCCTGGGTTCGGGTATATAATCAGCCACTCCCACTGTGGGCATGTCTTTAGGTCATGGTTCACTTCTGTTGTCGTCACCCTTAGAGCGGGCGTGACTTTTTCGACTGGAATTTTAAATGTAAATGATTTCTTTTACTGTCACACTTGAATAAAATCACGGAATTTGATTTGCCTACTGTACACAGCCTCAGTCGCTAACTCACCTTGCGTGTGTGCGCGTCTCTCTGTGGCAAAAGTTGAACGTTTAGCTCGCCCATCACGTCAGCGGGGGCAGAGAGGAGACCCACATGCTTCCAATACCTGCAAATGAAAAGTGTATGTGTAAAGCTGCCACTTTCCCCGCCTTGGTTTACAGCGCGAGATGTAAATATAAATATTTCTTCACTGTCATGTCTCACTGGACCGGGCGTGGCGTGAAGGTAAGGACATGATTTATCTAATACTAACAAAGGAACAAAGAAAAAGCGCGCACAAGGCGGAAATGCAAACTTGACTATGAAACAAAAACTAGCACAAAGGCAAAACTATGGACAAGAAACAAAAACACTTACTGTGACACGAATACACAAAACTCACGTGGCAAGAAACGAGCAGCATGAACTATGGCAGCATGACAATGGCATGAGCAGAGTGAACAGAAGTAATGTCGCCAGGCCGACTGCCTGGCAATTTACAAGATTAAATAATACAGACATGATTAGTGTCAGGTGCGTGAGTCCAAATGTGCAACAGGTGAAACTAATGGTTGTCATGGAAACAAAACAATGGAGTGAAAACAGGAACCAAAAAGAGTCCAAAAACCAAACAGGACATAACTAAACAAATCATGATTACAGACATGACAATGTCAAGCTAATACAAATCACTGCAAAGTCCTAATTCAATCGTTCACGTTAATTAGCCCGTCATTAGATTTTTGGGTTGTTAGTGAATATCACAACCCTCCTTTTTTTTTAATCTAATGTAATACTTTAACATTCAACAATGCAGAAAAAAATGGATTACAAGAAAAACTAAGAATCAAAAGAAGAAAGTTAATTTGCAGTTCTAGTAATACTTTTATTTATTTTTTTAAACTCACTTTAAAGCATCCATTGCAATAAATTGTGCAAATGAGGCGATGGCATCATCTAGCACAGGGGTAGGGAACCTATGGCTCTCGAGCCAGGTGGGGCTCTTTTGATGACTGCATCTGGCTCTCAGATAAATCTTAGCTGACATTGCTTAACACGATAAGTAATGATTAATTCCGCTGTTAATCACTAGAGATGTTATCAGCCGATAAATGCTTTAAAATGTAATATTGGAAATTATCGGTATTGTTTTTTTTATTATTGGTATCGTTTTTTTTTTGTTAGTTTTTTTAATTAAATCAACATAAAAAACACAAGATACACTTACAATTAGTGCACCAACCCAAAAAACCTCCCTCCCCCATTTACACTCATTCACACAAAAGGGTTGTTTCTTTCTGTTATTAACATTCTGGTTCCTACATTATATATCAATATATATCAATACAGTCTGCAAGGGATACAGTCCGTAAGCACACATGATTGTGCGTGCTGCTGCTCCACTAATAGTACTAACCTTTAACAGTTAATTTTACAAATTTTCAATAATTACTAGTTTCTATGTAACTGTTTTTATATTGTTTTACTCTCTTTTTTATTCAAGAAAATGTTTTTAATTTATTTATCTTATTTTATTTGATTAATTTTTAAAAAAAAGGACCTTATCTTCACCAAACCTGGTTGTCCAAATTAGGCATAATAATGTGTTAATTCCACGACTGTATATATCGGTATCGGTTGATATCGGTATCGGTAATTAAGAGTTGGACAATATCAGAATATCGGATATCGGCAAAAAGCCATTATCGGACATCCCTATTAATCACAGTGTTAAAATATAAAACACTCTCATGCATTTGAATCCATCCATCCGTTTTCTACCGCACCTGTTCAAGAAGTTGCATTAAAGTATTTTATTTATTTTTGGTTAGCTTTAGAATAACAATGTTATTAAAAAGAATAAGAGACTAATTATACTCTAAAACTGTTGGTCTTACTTAAAAATGCACGCATTTAGTTGTATTCAGCTGTTAAAAAATAATATGTGGCTCTCACGGAAATACATTTTTAAAATATCTGGCTTTCATGGCTCTCTCAGCCAAAAAGCGACTTTTATGACAGCCAATAGCTACTTTCCTTGCTGAGGAGTTGGCGACACTGTAAGTTTTAAGCGCTTTCTCAAAGTAAACCTTGGTTTTGATATGGCAAATGGACAAAATATGCATAATTTCCCCCAAAACATATTTCAAAGTGTAATATTCAATGTGAAGTAATTGGAGCCTTAAATAGGTCCATCATTCATAACATTGATTTTGATTCATTATTGTTCTTCAAGCAATGACAGTTTAAAAAACAAAACATGGCGCCTTTGTGTTTGTTATTAGTGTCAACATTTCTGTTTGCGCTTTTTTTTCCAAATTCTTATGTTCTTTTCAGTAATAGTATTTTTAGAATGAAACGTTATCTGCGGGCCGCACTTTGGACGCCCCTGGCTTAGGGTCTCTATAGCTGCTGGTAGAACAAGCTAATGTGAATGAAGGCCAAGATCAATGCCAAGAGGTCACTGCCAAGTTGTGAGATTTCACTGTTTGCTTGTGATGTCATCGCCGCACAAAGCAGCCATCAGAATGAACTAAATGCTGCAGCGTGGTCACCAAACACCCTTAAAAAATGTCTCACGGCAGAGAGAAAACAGGAAGTGACAGGGAAGACCGATGGGAGGATATTTTTACCGGGTCTTAGAAATTAGGGCATGTATGCATCATTTGTGGGTATCCTGAAACACAGGAAATATAGTAAACATAGCTCACATATCATAAATAGTATACTTTTGTATTGACCACCATAGCAATGATACTTGGCGGATACTCCGGGCAACAGGTGAGTACTTTAATCTAGAGTAGAACACACTTAAGGCTATTTACGGTATATATATATACACATTTATATATAAATATATATACATATATATACTGTATGAATATATATATAATGTATATACTGTATATATGATATATAATATATACAGTCGTGGTCAAAAGTTTACATACACTTGTAAAGAACATAATGTCATGGCTGTCTTGAGTTTCCAATAATTTCTACAACTCTTATGTTTTTGTGATAGAATGATTGGAGCACATACTTGTTGGTCACAAAAAACATTCATGAAGTTTGGTTTTTTTATGAATTTATTATGGCTCTACTGAAAATGTGACCAAATCTGCTGGGTCAAAAGTATACATACAGCAATGTTAATAATTGGTTACATGTCCCTTGGCAAGTTTCACTGCAATAAGGCGCTTTTGGTAGCCATCCACAAGCTTCTGGTTGAATTTTTGACCACTCCTCTTGACAAAATTGGTGCAGTTCAGCTAAATTTGTTGGTTTTCTGACATGGACTTGTTTCTTCAGCATTGTCCACACGTTTAAGTCAGGACTTTGGGAAGGTCATTCTAAACCTTTCATTCGAGCCTGATTTAGCCATTCCTTTACCTCTTTTGACGTGTGTTTGGGGTCATTATCCTGTTGGAACACCCAACTGCGCCCAAGACCCAACCTCAGGGCTGATGATTTTAGGTTGTCCTGAAGAATTTGGAGGTAATCCTCCTTTTTTATTGTCCCATTTACTCTCTGTAAAGCACCAGCTCCATTGGCAGCAAAACAGGCCCAGAGCATAATACTACCACCACCATGCTTGACGGTAGGAATTGTGGCTCACCTTTTCTCCTCCAAACATATTGCTGGGTATTGTGGCCAAACAGCTCAATTTTTTTTTCATCTGACATCACATGGACAAAGATAAGACTTTCGAGGAAAGTTCTGTGGTTAGATGTGTGGACAATGCTGAAGAAACAAGTCCATGTTACAAAACCAACAAATTTAGCTGAACTGCACCATTTTTGTCAGGAGGAGTGGTCAAAAATACAACCAGAAGCTTGTGGATGGCTACCAAAAGCGCCTTATTGCAGTGAAACTTGCCAAGGGACATGTAGGCCCTCAGTGGAAAACACCTGATTTAAATAATGATTTCACTGTATTTATGGAAGCTCGGGTATGTATGCCAGGGGCTTGACCCAAACCCTAAAATAAAGCAACAAATGCATGGATTACAAGACGATGAACAAATGATAAATGTTACATGACACTGCAAACAAATGTGAGTACAACCTGAGCATGTGACCTGTGGAGATGTTAATATTTATCTTTCACTAATCCAATTCTATTTCCTCTTTCATAACTGTATTTTAAATCATTTTATGGCAGAGGTACTACCTGGTTCAAGGTGCACGCCACCGTGCTACTATTAGGAAAGTAATGGAAATAAATTAACTACCATTTTCTTTAGGTCTAGGTCACGTAATATTACATAACCTCAGAAAACCACACAATTGGAATTAGTCAATCCCTGCAGAGTTGTGCTCTTGAATGTTGTGAGGCAGTATTTTAAGCTATTTAAAGCAGGTGTGTGTCTTCTCGCTGTATCCGTCAGGATACAGGCAAATAGATGTGAGATAATAAAAAGTGCTAAACAAATATTTTTAGACAAAACACCAGAAAATGAATGACAAGCTCACTTTAGTCCTACGTACTTTGCCAGAAGTTCTTTCTTGAATGCAAGTGTGTTTCTCACCTTCTTTATCAAAGTGCTGACACAACCTTCTTTGACATCATGGTGGCTTATTTTAGACTCAATAAATAAAAAGCAGACAGAGTCTGAGTGGGATTGTTTTGATATGCAGGCAACCGGAAGAGTTTATATGTACTCTGCCTGAAAACCGAGGCAAACATTTTGGCGGAGTCCCAGCATCTGCACTCCTCATTTTGCAGAGCCCCAAAGTATCTCAATGGGAGGGAAAGCCACGTTTTACGCGAGTCTGCCCTGAAGCTTTATGGAGATATAACATTTTAAAAAGGAGGAAAGAAGATATTCCTAGATTTAGGTGCACCATTGATGTTGGTCCTCCTGCAGATTGAAAACCGAGAACATTCTGCCCCAAGGGAGAAGAAGTATTCCATGCTGGAACTAAAAGGAAGCGGGGTCTACTGAGTAAGCCGTGCAACTTATCTTGGAGAATTTTTAACTTGCTTGGGTTCTAGTTCATCCCAAAGGTGGCCAGGAGGTTTGCTGTGTGTCGAGAGCGTGGAGGAGACACCAGGAGACAGGTCTGCTGGAGAGTCAATGATGGAGGATAAGATTCATACTTATTTTCCTATCTGTTTACTTTTAGGAGCAAGGCCATGTTGTAGGGAGTGCATACAGGCACATGGAGGGCATACGCACTACTGAGCAATTTTATGATCAGCTTGAGGAAATGTAACGATTGATTATGAATTCTAATTTTGTTATGTTTTTGACTGTCAGCAAATTACGCAAAGTAATGAATAAATATTGTGATTTAAATGTATTTTGTAGTATTTTGTGACAATATGTCATGTTAGGTGTCACATGTCCTGTTGTTTCTTGAGTTTTTTTGTTTATTTCCTGCTCAGCGCTCTTTTTGTTTTCCAGAAGCCTTGGTGAAGGCGGTCAAATTCCCCTCCCCTCTCTGTTTCTGCCTGCCTGCTTGCCTCTAGTTTTTGTCTTGTCTGTGAGGAAATCGCATGGCTGCGGTAGTTGTGACCCCAAGATGCAGGAAACAAGAGAACAATGTGCAGGTAAGAGTCTTTTTATATACTCACAAATAGGGAGAAGCAGTCGGGCATGCAAACTCAGTGGCCTAGTGGTTAGAGTGTCCGCCCTGAGATCGGTAGGTCGTGAGTTCAAACCCCGGCCGAGTCATACCAAAGACTATAAAAGTGGGACCCATTACCTCCCTGCTTGGCACTCAGCATCAAGGGTTGGAAGTGGGGGTTAAATCACCAAAATGATTCCTGGGCACGGCCACTGCTGGTGCTCACTGCTCCCCTCACCTCCCAGGGGGTGAACAAGGGGATGGGTCAAATGCAGAGGCCACATTTCACCACACCTAGTATGTGTGTGACAATCATTGGTACTTTAACATAACAAACGGTCCCAAACATAATTAATCCCCGAGCACTGAGGAACAGGCGAGACAGGCATAAATAGCCGCCTGATTGGCAACTGCAACCAGGTGTGTCAGGCTGCCAATCAGGAACAGATGAGGGAAATGAGCGCTCGGGGAGATAAGCAGGAAATGGAACAAAATTAAGAGCACTGACAGGAAACAAACACCAAACAAAGAACAACCACCAGAATTGAAGTGACAGATCGTCACATTGTCTATACCTTTATGAGCCTTTTTCGGCGCTATCCTCCGGGATCTAAACATTTAAACATGGAATTGATAAGCTGCACTTTCGACTCAATTGTCAAAATCTTCTCGACGAGGAAAAGAGGTTCTGGGGAAGCCGGCGAGGACGTAGAAGACATGTATCTATTTGAAACTGTGATCGCAGGGCATCTGCTGATTGAGCTGGGCGTTGCTTTGGTGTATCATCAAATTCGGAAGACGAGGGCAGCTGTTCAAGGAGCCCAAAGGCTGCCCGTCGCAATGGAAGACACGGGTCGGGCTGCGGGAACACAGACTGTGGGGAATTCTGAACAGAACCGTGAGTTGGACAACATCACTGAAAGGCTTATTTGTAATGCAAAGATTGATCAAGATTGGGCGATTAGATCAGCCAAGCCATTGAAATGTCAGCTCGCGTGGAAAACAACAATCCTTATCTACGATTCGACTCCCTCGAATGGCCTTGTCACTGCTCACAACAGACGAAGGCTGTTCTGAAAACATCCCTGGAGGACGTCACAGTGACACAGCTTGAGCCCCCTTTGGGGCGATGGACGTCTGAGCAGCGCTTTAGATAGCAGCAGCCCGCCACCATAGCGCCTCCCCCGATGCAAGTTTTGTGGCCTCAGTCTGGACCCCCCGCCCCTGTTCCTAAGAGCCCAGTTTGAGATCGATTTTTTTTTTTTACTAATTGGCATCCCTGTCAGCGCTTCTGCTCTGTGTCCTTGTACAATCCTTGTCTACTCTTGAACAAAATTATGCTGCAAACTTGAATTTCCCCCTGGGGATTAATAAAGTATGTATGTATGTATGTATGTATGTATGTATGTATGTATGTAGCTATGTATCTTATTTTACATTTTTCCTCTCACCTGTGGTGACAGCCTGGCCACACCTGGTTGTGGTTGCCAATCAGGCTTCTATTTATGCCTGCCTCGCCCTCCAGTAAGGCCTTGTGGGTTGTTTACTTTGACTAATGGTATTGACTCTGTTAGCTGCATGTTCATACTTGTCTTACCCGTCTCCTGCATTTTGGGGTCACAATTACCGCAGCAATGCGAGTCTGTGACAGTTTTGCCACAATGATCCCCCATCAGTGACCCCATTGACTAACTTACTCCGTGTGTTCCTAACTCGTCTTTGCTACGACACATGCCCGGAAGTCATTCTTCCCCAGCTCCGTCACCCTTCTATGACATCATCATTGGTGGATTCTGTAGTTCTTTGCTAATGAACAAAGTCACACTACACATTTTTTTCCTTTTTTATCAGGTACAGCTGAAAAACAATCCACCATCATTTTTTGTATATCATGTCTCTATTTGCAAACAAAAAGATTTGTAAACTTACCTCAACTCTTTTTTCTTTGTTGCTGTTGTTTTTATGCAGTTACACTTCTTTGTAAGTTTTTAATTTTGATTTTTGTTGTTACCCTTTTTTCCTTTTAATCAGTTATTGTGATTCTCTATCTGCTTGTGGTGAACAGGAAATGTAGGACGGGGGATGATAGTGTTATTATTTTACTTTTACTATTTTTCTGTAATTTGTTTTACTTGTATTTTTTGGGGGGGGACACCCAAAAAAATGTGTCTGTTTTCTCAGTACTTGTATTGTGATTTCCCTATCAAATGAATAAATACATATTATAAAAATTAAAAAAAATATTTGTAAACAAAAAATAATGAAAAATACAGAAATACTTACAAAAATTTTATTAGCTTTTTTTAAAAAAAATTTTTTACTTTTGTTTGTGTTTCTTTAAATGAGGTTGAAAAATACTTTTTTGGGTTACAAATCTTTTTTTGGTTACAAAACCTTTTTTAGGTTAAATATGTTTTTGGTTACCCATTTCTGTTTTGTTTTAAAATACTTTTTAGGTTACAAATCTGTCTTTTTGGTTGCACATTTTTTTGGTTACACATGTTTTTGTGGTTACGAATGAACTTCAATCTTGTGGGCGGGGCCTCCTCTGAACAAGTTGCTAGAAGCCATTTCATTGGTCAGTCTCAAACAATGGTGTGACTACTGATTACTTCCACCCTCGTTATTTTGGTTAGAAAAATATTTTGTTTGCATGTCTTTTTGATGGTCATTTTTGTTTTCAAATCTTTTTTTGTGTTTATAAATAAACATTTTTAAGTTACAATTTTTTGTTTTGTTTACAAATCCTTTTTCGGATACAAATATTTTTTTTGTTACATATCTTTTTTTTGGTTGTGAATGCACTTTAATCTCGTAGGTGGGGCCTTCTCTGAACAATATGTTAAAAGCCTTTTTATTGGTCAGTCTCAAACACTTGTGTGACAACTCATTTCTTCTGCCCTAACTATTTTGATAAAAAACAAAAAGTTTTTTTGTTTTTTTTTAAATTCATTATTTTTGTTTTACAATCTTTTTTAATGTTTGAAAATCTGGTTTTTGGTTACTATTTTTTGTTTTGGTTACAAATAATTTTTTGGCCACATTTTTTTTTGGTTATACATCTTTTTTTGGTTAAGGATTAATTTCAATCTTGTAGGCGGGGCCTCTTCTGAACAACATGTTAGAAGCCTTTTTATTGGTCAGTCTCAACAATAGTGTGACGATTGGTAGCCCTCACTATTTAGATTTTTTTTTTTTTTTAAAGTTTGCACATCTACTTTTTTTTTGTTCATTATTTTTGTTTTACAATCTTTTTGTATGTTTGCAAATCTAGTTTTTGGTTACTAATATTTGTTTGGTTTACAAATGCTATTTGGGTTGCAAATCACTTTTTTTGGTTTCATATTTTGTTTTGGTTAAACATTTTATTATGATTTTACAACTTTTTTGGTCACGAATGAACTTCAATCCAGTGGGGCGGGGCCTACTCCGAACAATATGTCAGAAGCCTATTTAGTGGTCAATCTTAAAAAAAAGAGTGTGACTACTGATTACTTCCACCCTTGCTATTTTGATTTAAAAACAAGTTTGCATGTTATCATTTTTCTTTTTTTCAAATTCATTTCAACCTTTTTTTGTTTGCAAATCCATTTTTTGTTAGATTTTTATAAAAAGACATTAATCCCAATACAAAAAATTCCACTGTGGGGCCAAAGAAAGTTGCAAGTGCCAGCACTTTGATAAAGAAGGTGCAAAACACTATCTAATTCAATGAATAACTCGTAGCAAAGTACAAAGTGTGGCTCTTCCCTCCTCTCCTCCCTCTGCACTCATCGTCGTCTTTGCCTACAAGAGTGTTCAACGTAGGTAAAAGTGATGTTAAATGTTTTCGATGTATTTTGCATTGTTTCCTGCTTGTACAAATGACATTAGTTTCTCTATAAAGCAGGGGTGTCCAAACTTTTTACACCAAAGTATGCTGGGGCCATTTTAATATTTTTTTTATTTTGTAAAAAAAAAAAAGGGAGAAACAGATATTAAATATATTTAAACACACAACTTTGTGTCAGTTCTGTTTTAGGTGACTAAGTATATTATTAACAACAGTTTCAGCTTTTACTCATTACATTCCCATTTTTTTGGCTCTTTTTTCTTACATTTTTACTGTTGTTTTTTACCCCCAGTGAGAACAGAATAATGATATGATAGTGTAACTGCATAACCTAGTGTTTCAAAAAGATCCATGTTCAGTTACATATTTAACAGTGTTTATTATTGTTGTTGTAATTTTTCAAATAATTAATTCATAAGTTCGTATTAATTTTAATTACCTACTAACTGCTCAAACCCCGGCCGAGTCATACCAAAGACGATACAAATGGGACCCTTTACCTCCCTGCTTGGCACTCAGCATCAAGGGTTGGTTAAATCACCAAAATGATTCCCGAGCGCGGCCACCGCAGCTGCTCACTGCTCCCCTCACGTCCCAGAGTGGGATGGGTCAAATGCAGAGGGTAATTTCACCACACCTAGTGTGTGTGTGTGACTACCAGTGGTACTTTAACTTTAAGTAACTAAACTTTGTTTGAATGTTTTATTTATTTTATTTCAGCCCTTTGAGACACTCGTGATTTAGTTAAAAAGTTAAAGTTAAAAGTTAAAGTACCAATGATTGTCACACACACACTAGGTGTGGTGAAATTTGTCCTCTGCATTTGACCCATCCCCTTGGGGAGCAGTGGGCAGCAGCGGCGCCGCGGGCTATATAAGTAAACTTTGAAGTATTGATTATTTCGAAAGCTTGCTAATATTTTAGATCAGACAAAACTTTGTGTTAGCTTTGTGTTATAGGTGGCTAAGTGTATTATTATTAATTATTAGTTTGAAAATGTCATTTATTTCTCTTTACATTCCGATTTTTTTGTTGTTGCATTTTCACTGTTGTTAAATTCCGGCTAAATGCTGCGGGCCAGCAAAATTCAGTCCGCGGGCCGCAAATAGCCACCAGGCCGCACTTTGGACAGTACTAATAACAGTATTGTATAGTAATAATATTTTGTGTTCATATTTATTGCTTCGATTAGATTTACATGATTTTTTGAGGGAAAAATGTATTCTTTTTTGAGCGGACTACTACCAAATTAGCATAGCATTAGTCATGTTTGGGTCTGATAAGGTATTGGACTATGAAAAACTAAGACGCAAACATTTCTTTGACTTGGGTTAGAAGAAGTGCAGTCGGTTGGCGAATGTGAAGAATCTCTTTGGTGCTCGGCAGCGATCCAGGCGGCACTAGCACACAAACAAAATCCCTGTGGACAGGATATGTGGGACCTCCTGAGAGCTGAATGAATCCAGTGTGTTTCTCCTCTAAATACGCCGACATCTGCTTCATCTCAAAAGGTGTGTCCTCCAAACCTTGGCCCGCTCCTCGTTATGCAATGCCGACACGATATTGATTACATAACAATTACCTTCTTACCTCGCGTGACTGCCCCTACTAACAACACTATTGTTGATTGTGTGTGCACGTGTGCAGACTCTTTGTTTAAACCACGTCTTGACTTAGGTGTTACACCTGACATTGGATCGTTCCAGATAACAGGACAAATCCATCTTTTACAAAGACGTGGCACATATCGGGATTGTGGCTATTGGCTGGGAGTTTGTGCAGACCCAAAGTCGCAATAGAAGCACACATTTAGAAGTAACTTAAGTCAGACAAGAAATGAAGAGGACGATACAAATTCAGTTGTGCAAGTCGCTTAGGAAGACGGTCATATGGTTTTTATCGGTTTTCACAATCTATTCAAACACTACGTTTCCAGACACTAAATCAGTCTGATTTCTCAAATTTCACACCTATGTGTGAAGTCCAAGTGTCCGTACACACGCTCAAATGCAACTTCTGGTCATACTCTACTGGGGGGCGCTTATTTCATTTTAGCGCGAATAACGGAATTACTTTTCCGGTTGACCTATGACGTCACACTAGGATTTGCAGATCTGTCACGTGATGTCCGCTGTAATATTGGCGCATAAGACAAATAGTACGACTTTAATGGCTATGCTGATGTAAAATAGCAGACTGCATCAAGAAATTATCGTGGATTGCGTTATCAATCAATCAATCAATCAAACTTTGTTTATAAAGCGCTTTTCATACATGAAAGAAATGCAACGCAAAGTGCTTTACAGAGTTAAAACAACACCCCGGTGACCCATATCCCCCATTATCACATACGCACGCACGGACACAGATACCAAACACAAACACACACACACAACATACACACATATGCAACTATATGGCCCAATGATTGCATGGCTGAAGACAGAGGATACATATGAGTAAACACTATCACAGGAGCCATCTGCACCAGGAGGTCATCAGACCATGGCCACCAGGACGCTGACACAAAAACTAACCTTTCTCCTTGGTTTTGCTCATACGTCCATATTGGACGCTAAAATCCTCCGCTGCTGCCATTTGTAATAAAAAGTAGAAAATAGTTCGAAATGACTATTTATGTCGCTACATAGCGTGCCACTAAAACTACACACAAGGCTGATTGGGTGGAGACGCATTGGGCGTAAAAGGAGGTCTTTTGTTTGTAAATAGGACCGCCCACAAAATGGTTGTTTTTTTAAAAGACAGTCAAAAAAGGGCTTAAAAAATTGTCTATAAAGCAAGATTTTTCCAAAACTTGGACCAAAGCAGTACCATTACATGTTATGTAGACCACAAGTGTTTGAAATGTTGGAAAAAAATCATAATATGATCCCTTTAATATAAGAAAAACTAGAATTATATATGTATTGCATAAAATAATAAGACAGGACGTGTGTTAGTGAATTTTGGCAACATGCTATTTATCTTAGCATAAATGTATTTGTTGATGTAAATTTAGATCTAATTGATTACGATGCTGCTATTGTACTGAGCAGCCAGGACACATTGTGTACCACTTGCTTCTGTCGCAATAACTTTAGTTTGTGGTTCTACGGTTAGCATCACACTTTTAGCAACGACCGTTAACTATTGTGGTCGAATCACCCTCATAAGAAAGAAAAAAATATAGAATTTTAGACGCTCACTAAGCTAAAGTCTAACAAATTTGTTGAGATGTATAAATATAACAAAAATAACGTGTTAATTCATGTGATTAATCACAAAAAAAGTATCTCATTAATCATGTTTAGCTGCAGAAGAATCACACATTTTATTTTCAGTTTTTACGAAAATGTTTATTATTAATTTCATTTCATTGTTATTTATTACTGCGATGAGGTGGCGACTTGTCTAGGGTGTACCCCGCCTTCTGCCCGATTGTAGCTGAGATAGGCTCCAGCGCCCCCCGCGACCCCAAAAGGGATAAGCGGTAGAAAATGGATGGATGGATGGATGTTATTTATTATTTATTACATTACGGATTTTTTTTAGCTGAACCGCGAATGAGAGCGTGGATTGTTATAAGGTCAGTGATCAGGTCAATGCATATGCATTCAAAATGTCCCTTCAAAATGAACACACACAGAACTTCAGATAATACTTTTACCAGGTTTTGAGCCGATAAATGCTTTAAAATGTAATATCGGAAATTATCGGTATCGGTATCAACCTCCCGATTTTCCTGGGAGACCCACGAATTTCAGTACCCCTCCCGAAAATTTCCTGAGGCAACCATTTTCCCGACTTTCACCTTCGATATTGATTTGATCAACATTTTCAATAAACATAAACATGTATATATATATATATATATATATATATATATATATATATATATATATATATATATATATATATATATATATATATATATATATATATATATATATATATATATATAGAGTATATTGTATTTATATTAGAGATGTCCGATAATTGGCCGATAAATGCATTAAAATGTAATATCGGAAATTATCGGTATCGTTTTTTTTATTATCGGTATCTTTTTTTAATTGTATTTATTTTTTTATTAAATCAACATAAAAAACACAAGCTACACTTACAATTAGTGCACCAACCCAAAAAACCTCCTCCCCCATTTACACTCATTCACACAAAAGGGTTGTTTCTTTCTGTTATTAATATTCTGGTTCCTACATTATATATCAATATATATCAATACAGTCTGCAAGGAATACAGTCCGTAAGCACACATGATTGTGCGTGCTGCTGGTCCACTAATAGTACTAACCTTTAACAGTTCATTTTACTCATTTTCATTAATTACTAGTTTCTATGTAACTGTTTTTATATTGTTTTACTTTCTTTTGTATTCAAGAAAATGTTTTTAATTTATTTATCTTATTTTATTTTATAATTTTTTTAAAAAAGGACCTTATCTTCACCATACCTGGTTGTCCAAATTAGGCATAATAAAGTGTTAATTCCACGACTGTATATATCAGTATCGGTTGATATCGGTATCGGAAATAAAGAGTTGGACCATATCGGAATATCGGATATCGGCAAAAAGCCATTATCGGACATCTCTAATTTATATATACTGTATCATAATTATTAGATCCAGCTCCAGAGCCATCCCCATCTCTCTTTGTTTGTTAGCGACAAAAGAAGCTAACAAGCTAAATGCACAAAAGCACAATCCATGTCATAGCCGTATAGTGTGCATCACACATTTATTAAACACATTTTTTAAGATAAAATGTATAGGTACTCACCACTAATGAATAATAATGAAAGTTGAAAGATGGAATATGAGTTACGGTCAAGCCTTCAGCCAAGTCGTCAAGCTAGCGCTAAAGCGGCTAGCAGTGGTAAACGGTGGCTGGGTCGTGTTGGTTAGATGTCTTTTTCCAAGCATACATAATCTGTACTGCTTGGCTAAGGATCATATATTAACTTGTGTTCGCCTGATGAAGTTAACAAGCTAACAAGCGAGTGCTTCCTTAGCAACACACGCAGGGCGTCGTCCATCTTGTGCTGCTGCCACACCCTGCATGTATGCTGTATCTTTTGTATTTTATAATCACGCATTTCTAAATATTTAATTGAGGTAAAAGAGATGTGTTTTCTTCAGAAAACAGATGTTTTTGGATATTTGTTTTTATATATATATACTTGGGACCGTAAATCAGCAAATTTAAGGGGTTGCCATTGCTAAATTGCAAATACCCAGGGATCAACTGGAGAGTGGTAGTGGTGTAAAAAAATTATTTTCGATTTAATCGCGATTCTTATTTGAAACAATTCTTAATCAATTCCAAAAAATAAAAAATCGATTTAAAAAAAATATAGTTTAAAATTTTTTTTATCGGTACTGTCCAGCCAATATGTAGATCAGGGGTCCCCAAACTACGGCCCGCGGGCCCGCCAGCATCCAAAATCCGGCCCGTGGGAAGTCCAAAGTTTAAAAAAATATATATATAATTGTATTTAAATATATATATATATATTTATTATTATTTTTGAAAATCTGTCCTTTCTAATACATTTTCTACCGCTTGTTACTCTCGGGGTCTCCTAGCTAGTCAAGAAAATCATATTTATTTGCATTTTCCCACGTGCAAGTGCGCGCTCTTTCAGGAATATATATATATATATATATATATATATATATATATATATATATATATATATATATATATATATATATATATATATATATATATATATATATATATATATATATATATACATACACTACCGTTCAAAAGTTTGGGGTCACCTAAACAATTTTGTGGAATAGCCTTCATTTCTAAGAACAAGAATAGACTGTCGAGTTTTAGATGAAAGTTCTCTTTTTCTGGCCATTTTGAGCGTTTAAAGTGGTTAGAGTGTCCGCCCTGAGATCGGTAGGTTGGAGTTCAAATCCCAGCCGAGTCATACCAAAGACTATAAAAAATGGGACCCGTTTCCCTCCCTACTTGGCACTCAGCATCAAGGGTTGGAGTTGGGGGTTAAATCACCAAAATGATTCCCGGGCGCGGCGCCGCTGCTGCCCACTGCTCCCCAAGGGGATGGGTCACCTGCAGAGGACAAATTTCACCACATCTAGTGTGTGTGTGACAATCATTGGTACTTTAATCTAATTAATCTTAATCTTAATTGACCCCACAAATGTGATGCTCCAGAAACTCAATCTGCTCAAAGGAAGGTCAGTTTTGTAGCTTCTGTAACGAGCTAAACTGTTTTCAGATGTGTGAACATGATTGCACAAGGGTTTTCTAATCATCAATTAGCCTTCAGAGCCAATGAGCAAACACATTGTACCATTAGAACACTGGAGTGATAGTTGCTGGAAATGGGCCTCTATACACCTATGTAGATATTGCACCAAAAACCAGACATTTGCAGCTAGAATAGTCATTTACCACATTAGCAATGTATAGAGTGTATTTCTTTAGAGTTAAGACTAGTTTAAAGTTATCTTCATTGAAAAGTCCAGTGCTTTTCCTTAAAAAATAAGGACATTTCAATGTGACCCCAAACTTTTGAACGGTAGTGTATATATATATACACAGCCCAGCCAAAATGTTTTAACCCAATGTGGCCCCCGAGTTAAAAAGTTTGGGGACCCCTGCTTTACATTAATTTTGGATGATGCCACAAATTTGGGTATCAATCCGATACCAAGTCGTTACAGGATCATACGTTGGTCATATTCAAAGTCCTCAGGTGTCCAGGGACATATTTCCTGAGTTTAAAAACATGATATAAATTAAACAAAACAAAAGAAGATGTTGTGATGCCAAAAAATATTGCCGTAGTCATATTAGTATCGACTAGATACGCTCCTGTACTTGCTATCATTACAGTGGATGTTAGGTGTGGATCCACCCGTGGCATTTGTTTACATTTTGACGAAGGCGGATGGACTTTAGCCGCTAGCTAGCTAGCCATGTCTTAAAGCACCTCTCCCTGAGGGCTTTCTGTGTTATAACTTCACCTTTATTATTAGTTTTTAAGCCAAAATGTGTCCGTTCTTCCTTTTCTATCTACACACTGTCTCTGCTTGTAAGTACTCCGTGATGGTGCGCTGCCAAACATGCTCGTCTGCTCGTAAACCAGCAATGACACAACGTGACGACGACGACGGGGGCCCGGTAATTTTCAGAGGCGGTATAGTACCGAATATGATTCATTAGTATCGCGGTACTATACTAATACCGGTATATTGTACAACCCTACTGCACACTTCTTTGATTGATTGAAACTTGTATTAGTAGATTGCACAGTACAGTACATATTCCGTACAATTGACCACTAAATGGCAACACCCCAATAAGTTGTTCAACTTGTTGTCAACTTAATCAATTCATGGTAACCTAGTGTGTGTGTGACAATCATTGGTACTTTAACTTTAACTTTAAGTATGCAATGGAAAGTCCCAGCAGCTGCCATCATCTCATTGTGTTCATGACTATTTAGGAACGCTCCTTTTTAGCAGCTCGTTGCACTCTGACCCAAATTAACCCTCATCTGATATCTCCTAATTATCCTGCGAACTCCAAGGTGCGGCGAGCGAGAGCGAAAGCCCCGCTTGGCAACAACAGCGACAGAGTCTGTTTTGGCTTAGATGGAATCACACCGGGAGTGCTGAAAAGCACACATTCCATCACATTTCGCCCGTGCTGCAGCCCGACCGGAGGCTGCTGTGATTTGTTCCCCGACCACTTTTATTAGCCTTATCTGGACGGCGGCTGACACTGAAATATGTGTCCGAGCGCTCGTAGGCAGATGTGAGCCGAGCTGACTTCACGCTGTGTATCTGCAGCGGGCAGGTGAGGCTTTTACATAAGGATATTACATAATAGCAGATTTTAATAAGAATATTGTTATTCTTTTGTCCCTAGACGCAACATATGCAATATTTCCTCAGTAAATATAAGACTGGAAAAATATTTACCCCACACTATAAAAATAGATTTATTTGACCATTTTTTACTGAGCATTTTGGTTCATGTCTAGATATGACAACAAATAAAAAAACAAACTTTACAGGTATGTAGGTATGTACACATTGAAACAGCAGTGATAACATGTTGAATTAGGTCCTGACTCAAACATAACGTTGAAACAACATGCTTTTTACAGCGTTTAATCAATATATTTTTGTTTGGTTTTTGGAATTATTTTTTTCAAAAGCAGGTCTTGAAAAAGAGGGGCTGTCTTATATGCAGGTCAGTTTTTTTTAAAGGTAAACCTTTATATAACTGAATATAAAATGGCCATACTGTTTTTACAAAAAAAAGTCTTCCACTTGGTAATTTCGTGTCTGATCTTGTATTAAACTATCAAACTATACTCTTTTCCAAAAAAAGATTCTTGAAAAAGAGGGTATATCTTTATATATATATATATATATATATATATATATATATATATATATATATATATATATATATATATATATATATATATATATATATATATATATATATATATATATATATATATATATATATATTACCAGAATACAAGACAGCCATTCTCTATTTAAAGGAAATACTTATATCTGTGGCAAAATAAAAGTAAATTTTTATTTGATTTTGGAATGTTTTTTTTTCAAAAACATGTCTTAAAAAGATAGGTTGTCTTATATTCAGGTCAGTATGGACATATTACCCGAATATAAGACATCCATTCTCGATTTAACAGAAAGACTTATATATGTGGCCAAATAAAAGTACATTTTTGTTTGATTTTGGAATTGTTTTTTTCAAAAACAGGTCTTAAAAAAGAGGGGCTGTCTTATATTCAGGTCAGTTTTTTTAAAGGTAAATCTCTGTACAACTGAATATAAAATGGCTACACTGTTAAAAAAAAAAGCCTTCTTCTTGGGCGAATAAGGTAATTTTGTGTTTGATCTTGTATCAAACTATGTTTTTTTCCAAAACAAATTCTTGAAAAAGAGGGTCTGTCTTATAAAGTCACTATGGAAATTTGTTTCTACATATAAATATATTACCAGAATAAAAGACAGCCATTCTCTATTTAAAGGAAATAATGTGGCCGAATAAAAGTACATTTTTATTTGATTTTGGAAAAAAAAATAATTCAAAAACATGTCTTAAAAAGAGAAGTTGTCTTATATTCAGGTCAGTATGGACATATTACCTGAATATAAGACATCCATTCCCTATTTAACGAAAATACTTATATGTGTGGCCAAATAAAAGTAAATTTTTGTATGATTTTGGAGAAAAAAAAAATCAATAACAGGTCTTAAAAAAGAGGGGCTGTCTTATATTCAGGTCAGTTTTTTTTCAAGGTAAACCTCTATATAACTGAATATAAAATGGCCACACTGTTAAAAAAAAAAAAAAGTATTTTTTTCCCAAAAAAAATCTTGAAAAAGAGGATCTGTCTTATATTCAAGTCAGTATGGATATTTTTTCTACATATAAATATATATATATAAGCCTGCATATAAGACAGTCATTCTCTATTTAAAGGAAAGACTTACATATGTGGCCAAATAAAAGTACATTTTTGTTTCATCGAATCATCTTCAGATTTATTGACCGATCCTTGCATGAACATTTTTGGAATGTCATTCATTTCCTGCCGTTGGAGTGCAGAGGTGGGCCGAAGCCCTCTAAGATGATGGAGGGGAGCCACTCGCCTCGAGTATCGCCCATCAGGATAAGAAGAGGGAGGGCTGACAGATGGTCTCACGTGGCAAATAAAATCTCAGAAAAAGTACTACATTTCTTGCAACTTATGAATGGTGAGATCCCACTGAGCCTTAGAACTCTTTGGTCCGCAGTGAACGGACTGAAGGGATTTATGGTTCTATCAGCGAGTACTATTATATTCTTATGTATTTGTAGCATGTGTCCTGTGCCCTAGAAGTTTTTTGATGCAAAACTCCTGTTCTATTACATAACCTCGTATCTAGGGATCTATATATCTGGTCAGGACTCTCCTCACTCTTTTGCCTTCACCTTCATTGTCCATTCGTTTTTGGTGACTTTATATACTCTGGACAGACGTTGAGTCCGCGACATTCATGGCGGACAATAACTGATACAGTCTGCTTTGCCAGTCCAAATGCATTCGCCGTTTTCCTCGACGGCCAGGTAATACAAAGCACACGCTACCTTTTTTTTTTATCACATCCACGGGAGATCGCATTCTCGATGACTCTCCTTCGACAAATGGACAAAGTTTTTCGCTAAGTAGCATCACAGTTAACCCGGCCGGACATTGGGAAGTTCTCTTGCCGTCTGAGAAGTGTTGTAAACGAAATAGCTGCAATCGCTTTCTGTTAAGGTATTCATGTGTGATTTTCACAAGTGTCTGTACATGTAGAAGAAGGAGAAACACGGCATGTCTGGATGACTCGCCTCCATATTTCCAGTGGTTAGCTCCGAGCTACGAAACCGCTTTATTATGAAGCTGGCTGTGGCGTGTTCTTTCTGATGTCACTTCCTGTGTGGGTGTGTTCTTTGTGGCGTCACTTCCTCTCTGAACTCACTTTGTAAACGAGCAATGAGTCCATACAAAGCTAAGTGCCGGAGATTCAAGAAATACACAGCTGACTTACCCGTGTAAAAATTTATCAGAGGAGGGGAACCTTAAAGGCCTACTGAAACCTACTACTACCGACCACGCAGTCTGATAGTTTATATATCAATGATGAAATCTTAACATTGCAACACATGCCAATACGGCCGGGTTAACTTATAAAGTGACTTTTAAAACTTCCTGGGAAATATCCGGCTGAAACGTCGCGGTATGATGACGTATGCGCGTGACGAAGTCAGAGTAACGGAAGTTATGGTACCCGTAGAATCCTATACAAAAAGCTCTGTTTTCATTTCATAATTCCACAGTATTTTGGACATCTTTTGCAATTTGTTTAATGAACAATGAAGGCTGCAAAGAAGACAGTTGTAGGTGGGATTAGCAGCGGACTACAGCAACACAACCAGGAGGACTTTGTTGGAGCGCTAGCCGCGCTAGCCGCCGACCTCACCTTGACTTCCTACGTCTCCGGGCCGCCAAACGCATCGGGTGAAGTCCTTCGTCCTTCTGCCGATCGCTGGAACGCAGGTGAGCACGGGTGTTGATGAGTAGATGAGGGCTGGCTGGCGTAGGTGGAGAGCTAATGTTTTTAGCATAGCTCTGTGAGGTCCCGTTGCTAAGTTGCTAAGTTAGCTTCAATGGCGTCGTTAGCACAGCATTGTTAACCTTCGCCAGCCTGGAAAGCATTAACCGTGTATTTACATGTCCACGGTTTAATAGTATTGTTGATTTTCTATCTATCCTTCCAGTCAGAGGTTTATTTTTTTGTTTCTATATGCAGTTAAAGCACGATGCTATCACGTTAGCTCGTAGCTAAAGCATTTCGCCGATGTATTGTCGCGGAGATAAAAGGCACTGAATGTCCATTTTGCGTTCTCGACTCTCATTTTCAAGAGGATATAGTATCCGAGGTGGTTTAACATACAAATCCGTGATCCACAATAAAAAAAGGAGAGTGTGGAATCCAATGAGCCAGCTTGTACCTAAGTTACGGTCAGAGCGAAAAAAGATACGTCCATCACTGTCTCTCAAGTCCTTCACTGTAACGTTCCTCATCTACGAATCTTTCATCCTCGCTCAAATTAATGGGGTAATCATCACTTTCTCGGTCCGAATCTCTCTCGCTCCATTGTAAACAATGGGGAATTGTGAGGAATACTAGCTCCTGTGACGTCACGCTACTTCCGCTACAGGCAAGGCTTTTTTTTATCAGCGAGCAAAAGTTGCGAACTTTATCGTCGATTTTCTCTATTAAATCCTTTCAGCAAAAATATGGCAATATCGCGAAATGATCAAGTATGACACATAGAATGGATCTGCTATTCCCGTTTAAATAAAAAAAAATCATTTCAGTAGGCCTTTAAACGCTGGTTTAGTGTGGCTGATACGGGGCTTAGGCTAAATAATTATTCGTTTAAGGGGTTGAACGACTTAGTGTAGACATGGTCTTAGTTGGATTTTTACATGGTCATAAACCATTGCATTTGTGTCCTTGAACTTTTCTGTTTGATCAACTTAAAGAAACAGTGTCGAGTTCCAAATCGGAAATGAATTGTTTCATAGAAAGCGATTTTTAGGATTTGACAAATGAGTGGAAAGTTGTCAAACCATGAAAAGTCTGAAAGTCACAATATTAGACCTCAGTGGAGTTGTTTTGTCTGGGCCCCACACATCCTTGACTCACTTGTAGACACACACCCATATGTTACCCATAGATTTTTGGCATACCTAAATCTGCAGTAACAGGTCCCCAAGGATGGCAAACACTTTGGTATGGTCCATTTCGCAGCTGACCCCCTGTTCCAAATACCACCTCCTCCTCCCAGTCACAACAAGCTTTCTTCAATCAACTCAAATGAATTCTCCCCCCGGACTCCTCAATGGGCCATTATGGGCCATTTTCATGACACAAACCAGCTTTTGTCCACCACAGACTCTTTTCAGGAAGAGCCCATCTAATTTCTGGCTGGTTTTTTTTGCAACAAAATTCTTTTAAGTGTTGCTGTTTCCACCGGAGCTGGACTTGGTTCAAGAAAACTAACAAAATCTGCTGCTGTTTTCCACATTATGTAAACGTAATAAATCAAACTATATTACAACTGGACACATACTCAAGTACATCATTTCCCAAGGAAAAGCTTCTGTTCTGGTTATGTCACATGTGATGTAAGAAAAAAAACTATTCAAATGTACATAAACAAGGGTTGTGTTACGTTTCTAGCATAGCAGCAGTAAAATTATTCACGTTTATGGACCAGCATTCATTGTTTAATTAAACATATTGCATTTAGACTGGCATGAACTGTATGCAAATGGACTGACGAATGTTTATGTGGTATGTGCCCGTAAATGAAGACATTTGTTCACATGTTGTGTGTATGATAATGGACAAGCAGATGTGTGGATATGTGAAACGCGTACATCAGAGGGTGTGAAACGTACAAACGTACAAACTCAACCCTCGGGCTCCGGCCCGAGGGATGAGTTTGCTAAGTATAAAAATGAGCCAAAATTTTTGAATGACAGAAACTGCTGTTCTAAATGTGTCCACTAGATGTCGCAATAGCAATTATTTGTATCTTTGTAGATCAGTGGTTCTTAACCTGGGTTCGATCGAACCCTAGGGGTTTGGTGAGTCGGCCTCAGGGGTTCGGCGGAGCCTCTGCCACGGAGGTAAAGACACATCCGACTTATCGTGTACATAAAAACTTCTCCCTATTGGCGTATTATGGATACCCCCAAACAATGTTCCCTCTAATTTTACATCTGATTTGCCGGTTGTTTGATTGATCGATTTAAACTTTTACTAGCAGATTGCAAAGGAAGAGAATACATTATATGAAACAGTACAGTTTACACAGTACAGTACATATTCCGTACAATTGACCACTAAATGGTAACACCCGAATACGTTTTTCAACTTGTTTAAAGGCCTACTGAAAAACAACTACTACCGACCACGCAGTCTGATAGTTTATATATCAATGATGAAATCTTAACATTGCAACACATGCCAATACGGCCGAGTTAACTTATAAAGTGCAATTTTAAATTTCCCGGGGAACTTCCGGTTGAAAACGTCTATGTATGATGACGTTTGCGCGTGACGTCAATGGTTGAAACGGAAGTATTCGGACACATCGTATCACAATACAAACAGCTCTGTTTTCATCGCAAAATTCCAAAGTATTCTGGACATCTGTGTTGGTGAATCTTTTGCAATTTGTTTAATGAACAATGGAGACTGCAAAGAAGAAAGCTGTAGGTGGGATCGGTGTATTAGCGGCTGGCTGCAGCAACACAACCAGGAGGACTTTGAGTTGGATAGCAGATGCGCTATCCGACGCTAGCTGCCGCTAGCCGCCGACCGCATCGATGAACGGGTGAAGTCCTTCGTCGCGCTGTCAATCGCTGGAACGCAGGTGAGCATGGGTGTTGATGAGCAGATGAGGGCTGGCATAGGTGGAGCGCTAATGTTTTTATCATAGCTCTGACGAGGTCCCGTAGCTAAGTTAGCTTCAATGGCGTCGTTAGCAACAGTATTGCTAGGCTTCGACCGGCGGCACAGCATTAACCGTATAGTTACATGTCCAGTGTTTGGTTCGGTGTCTCCTGATAGTAGTATTGTTGAACTGCTGTCTATCCTTCCAGTCAGGGGCTTATTTCTTTTGTTTCTATCTTCATTTAAGCACGATGCTATCACGTTAGCTCCGTAGCTAAAGTGCTTCACCGATGTATTGTCGTGGAGATAAAAGTCACTGTGAATGTCCATTTCGCGTTTTCGACTCTCATTTTCAAGAGGATATAGTATCCGAGGTGGTTTACAATACAAATCCGTGATCCACAATAGAAAAAGGAGAAAGTGCGGAATCCAATGAGCCCTTTTACCTAAGTTACGGTCAGAGCGAAAAAAGATACTTCCTGCACTGCACTCTAATCCTTCACTGTCACGTTCCTCATCCACGAATCTTTCATCCTCGCTCAAATTAATGGGGTAATCGTCGCTTTCTCGGTCCGAATCGCTCTCGCTGCTGGTGTAAACAATGGGGAAATGTGAGAAGCCCTTCAACCTGTGACGTCACGCTACTTCCGGTACAGGCAAGGCTTTTTTATCAGCGACCAAAAGTTGCGAACTTTATCGTCGATGTTCTCAACTAAATCCTTTCAGCAAAAATATGGCAATATCGCGAAATGATCAAGTATGACACATAGAATGGATCTGCTATCCCCGTTTAAATTTTAAAAAATAATTTCAGTATGTCTTTAAGTCAGGGTCCAGGTTAATCAATTCATGGTAAAGTGTGTAAGGTGTGCAATTTGTTGTGAGTTCATGCACGGTGTTGGTTTTGTTCTTTGAACAAGGTGATGTTCATGCACGGTTCATTTTGTGCACCAGTAAAAAAACATAACTTTTTCTTGAATTTGAAAAAAAAAAAACATTTTATTTTTCACTAAAGAAGGGTTCGGTGAATGCGCATATGAAACTGGTGGGGTTCGGTACCTCCAACAAGGTTAAGAACCACTGTTGTAGATGCTACATATGTAAAAAAAAAATAAAAAAAAATGAACCACATGATGTTAGTGCACTAGTCGAGGAAAATGAGCAACCTACATAAATAAAATCCTGTAATTTGATTTTGATTTTATGTTTTTATCTTGATAGATTGAAAATGAACACCAATGAGTTGACTGATGAACATTATCACATCATTTATTCAGAACGTATAAATAACGACAAATAAAGATAGAATAATATTAACCGCAACATGTAAGTGTAAAAAAACCCCAACAAGAACATTATGATTTGTACATTTTCAGAATGTGCTTGTTCTATTTTTAAACAAAGAAAACAATCTGAAGTTGTCTTTATTTTTAAGTTATCGTGCCGGGATTTTACCCGTCTGGCCCACTTGGGAGTAGATTTTTCTCCATGTGGCCCCCAATCTAAAATGAGTTTGACACCCCTGGCGTACATAATGAATGGATCAAATAGGCAGACAGATGTTTATGTTCTGTAATCGGAAATTAGTTGCGAATGTTAGGGTACAGACGATACAGTTCCTCATACATAAATGTACATGATAGATAGACAGGGTTCCACCGCAGGAACTTTCACAGGATTTTCTCCATTTACCTGAGGAAATAAAGTTCTACCAAAAACTACCGGGGTAGATTTAGTTCTTCAGGAACCTTTCTGAGTTCATGTCTGCTAGGTGGGACCTTTGGAAGGTACCCGCAACCTTTTCGGGGATGGGCTGTGCTGTCGAACACTGACTGGTTGAACAGAGTTGGGGGCGTTCCTAAAACGAATATATTTGACTAGTTTGGCAAAGTCAGTATCAATATAAACATCCTTCTTATTTACAATAGTGGTAATCGTGGACTTAGTTCTTCAGTATTTGCAAGCCGAATCAACTATTGGCGTACGCCTCGCAAATTGTCCTTTTTAGGTCCACAGCAAATTCCTCCTTCTTTCCAGGCTAGTTTTGTAGGCTTTTTTAGGCCCATATAGAGTATCAAAATAGACAAAACTTGGTGAATGGCGAGGAAAACCAAACGCGCTGAAGATCTGAAGAGTGGCGACCGACTGTCTAAACAGGATAAAACATACAGTAGGGGGCTCCGCCTCTCCACATTTGGCTCAGTCGAAAAGCTCCTAAATCGAAAAGTTCGCAAATAGAGGGGTTGGTAAATCGAGATTTCACTCTATGTGAATGGATAGACATTTACATGATGTGTGTATGTAACTAGACAGATATTTTTGTTGTGTGAATTGAAATAGAGAGAGATGTTTGTATTATGTAGTGTGTATGTGTGTGTGTGTGTGTGTGTGTGTGTGTGTGTGTGTGTGTGTGTGTGTGTGTGTGTGTGTGTGTGTGTGTGTGTGTGTGTGTGTGTGTGTGTGTGTGTGTGTGTGTGTGTATGAGGACCGGTGAACAAGTTAGGACATAAATCATGGTCCCAATACGGAAAACCATTGCATTTAGAGAGCCAAATACTAGAGTCCGTGAACATTGCTCCAAAGTCAGGATTTTTTGTTGATTTAATGTGCATACACAAGTAAACATTGACAGGTGCAAAGGCAGCAATATATGATCAAATACATGATATGTATGTATATGTATATACCTACCTTGTACTTATTTTTTTATGTCATTGCCTGAAATAAATTAATAAATTACTGAATGAAATGAATATAGAGACATACTGTTATATCTTGATGTAAATAATGAAAATTAAAAAACAATTACAAACAAAACCTTTTAAAAAAAACAAAAATAACTCAAAGCAGTCTTTTTCTCACAATGTGTCGACTTTTTTCTTATAAAATTGGGAACACTTTCTCAATATTCTTTCTGTTTCTGTAATATTGCAATATTTTCTCGTAAAATTATTCCTTTTTTTATGTCAAATTATTACTTTTTAATGCAAAATGGTGACATTTGTCATATAAAATTCTGACTTTTGTCACAATATTGCCAATTGTTTTGTTGTTCTTGTAAAATAGTGACATTTTTGGTGTAAAATTTTGCCAAGTAAATTTCAGATTATTGTTAAAATATCGCCCACATTTTAGTGTTCTTACAAAATTGTTACTTTTGTCGAGTAAAATTACGACTCTTTTCTCAAAATGGCCAAAATGTTAAGCTTTTCTTGTAAAATTGTGACTGTTATAGAGTAAAATTCCAACTTTTATCATAATATTGCACAAATGTTCAGTTTTTCTTGTCGAATTTTGACTTCCGTTGAGTAAAATTACGACTTTTATTATACTACTGCAAAAATTCAAAGTTTTTCTTGTGAAATTCCAACACATTTTTCACAACAAGCTTTTTTATATTTGAATAGTATGTATATATTATTAATGTTGTAAATACAAATCTTTATATATCTAGAAAGGGTGGTCCTAAAGAGGAAGGCATTATTGGGAGGTCTCAAGAAGGTAAAAAATACAAGAATGCGTGTGTGTGTGTGTGTGTGTGTGTGTGAGTGTGTACGTGTGTGTGAATGGACAAACAAATATGTGACGTGACAAACAAACATTATGTGAGTTAGTTACAGAAGCCAAGCAAATAATGGGTTGTGTTAAAGCTCACAGACGCCAGCGATGCACTTCCCTTATGACACCTTAAGAGTCGTGCTGGCGGCTCGGGCTCTTTAGCTCGCTGGCTAGCGCTCTCAACTCCAGCGGATTACATTCGTGCCATGATGACATTGACCCTAACACATAAAATGCTGCTTATAGAATCATGTTTCCCTCGAAGTGGAAACCTCATCCTAAGGATGACTCTGTCTTCCCTCATAATTAAACCTTCCATTCCACACGAAGGTGGAATGGAAGGTTTGGTGAGCGGCCAGTTTAGTGGCTCGTCTTATGTAAGATAACACCTGGGATCCTTGTAGCACGCTAGAAATGCACCACATGACCAGCAGGTACTTTGGGGGATTTGCCCTAGACAAACTCTTGTAATGATTACAATCAGTGCATGCTTTAAAGCAGAGGTAAGGGATGGTCCAGGCGGCTCAGCCCGTATCAGAGATGAGTATGAATTGTTGGTGATATAATAGTGAAGGAATATAAATAACTACAAATCATGAAGTTGACAAAGTCTTTTTATTGAGGACCACATCCCAATTTTGGCTGCCCTCAGAGGGCCACCTTAATTGAAGTGACAGACCACGTTAAATCACGTGACGGACCACATTGAATGATATGGGAGGCCACAATTAATGATGTGGCAAACCACATTAAATGATGTGACCGGCCACCTTAAATGACATAACGGCATGACGGGCCACCTTGAATGGCATGGCAGGCCACAATATATGGTATTACGGACTACCTAAATGACGTGGCGGATCACATTAAATGATATGGCAGACCACATTGAATTACGTGGCGGGCCAAATTAAATGATGTGACGGCTCATAATAATTGATGTGGCAGACCACATTAAATGATATGACAGACTATTTTAAATGATGTGGCGGACACCAACAAATGACGTGATGGACCACATAAATGACATGATGGGCCAATTAATGATGTGCAGAACCACATTAAATAACGTGGTGGTCCACATGAATTTGACATTGCGAGCCACATTGAATGACGTGACCGACCATGTTAACTAACATGGTGGGCCACTTTAAATAATAAAGTGGCAGACCACATTGAATGACATTGCGGGCCACATTAAAAGGACGTGACCAACCACATTAAGTGACAAGATGGACCACAATAAATGAGGTGGCAGACCACATTGAATAGCATGGCGGGCCACGTTAAATGACGTGACAGACCACATTGGATGGCATGGCGAGCAATATTAATGACATGACATGCCACTCTAAATGATGTGACGGACCACTTACATGATGTGGCGGGCCACTTAAAATGAAATAGCAGGCCAGATCTGGCACCCAATCCTTGGGTTTGACACATGTGACAGAGTAACGATACATACTGAACTCCAGCTTACCCCTTGCAGTGATGAACACTATTATTTTTTGTGGAACAAAGTAATTAGTTATTAATTAGACCAGTCATTCTCAAACTGTGATACACAGGCTCCATCTAGTGGTACGCCAAAGAATCCCTTAAGCTCGTAAATCGAAAAGTTGGCAAATAGAGGGGTTTGTCAAACAGCGCATCCTGAAGAGAAGGTCAGAAAGCGGCTTGAAGACGGTCTATAAAACATGATCTACGAAGTGTTTTAACTGTAGAAAAATAAATCATAATATGACACTGGGGGAGGGGGGTGTAGTCAGCCACTGCTTGCAGGAGGAAAAGTCACCAACGCTGTCCATGGTACTGAGGACGAGCACCATCGGGCAGGGGCGGGGCAGGGGCGGGGCATGTGCTGACGGCGAGACACAGCTGGCAGGTGTTAATCTAATCATCTGTTGTCTTTAACAGTAAGCGGCCGGGAGCAGAGAGGGAGGAGGATTGGTGAGACTGAAAAGTCTGGAGAAAACTTTGTTGATAAAACATATGAGCATTAAAACTTTGTTAAAACCTGCAAGCTTGGATCCTGTGAAGTGTCAGTGGGACCGCTAGGAAGCGACTTCCACAGACACCTTTAAACACATGGAAGAACTTGGCCAATATTGAATTAAAGAGCTATTCAGTAGTATAAAGTACCCAATAATTATTATTAATACATCTGTAATTTAATAAATGCAAATAACAATAAATACTGAGCCTTAAAACAGGATTTCTTTAAGCTACAAAGTTGTGTTGTCTGTATTATTTTAGCCATCCGTTAGAGCGGTGATTCTCAAACTTGGTACGCCAAAGAATCACTTGACTAAAGTATGGTGTTTTGTTTTTCCACATTCAAACACAGTGTTCAAACTGTGTGTGTTGTTACAGCGGCCAAAATATCAAACATACTTGCTAAATAAAACCTCTGCCGTGTTTTAATGAATACTTAGGCCAGGGGTGTCAAACTTTGCCGGAGGGGCAAAATCATGGCATAATAACTTAAAAATAAAAACAACTTCAGGTTGTTTTCTTTGTTTTACTTTGGCCAAAAAGAGAACAAGCACATTCTGAAAATGTACAAATCACAAAAAAATCCTCTGGACAAAACATTCAAAAACACAATGAGCTTAGACTTTGTCTCAGTGTATCTACAAAGCCAGGATTTTTCATGTCCTCGTATCAATCCAGAGCTAACTCGACATACCGTAAGAAATGGAGGTAAAAACTATTCAAAGGGGTTAAGTTCACTTTTCTCGTGTTTGACAGAGACATTTTGGGACAACGAGGGTGCCAAGTGACGATGTGTTTGAAGCAGAAGACATAAAACGACAGGTTTTAAGTTTCATGTGGGTCGAGGAGGAGGAGCCACAGTCCCCTTTACTGTCTACCTCTTGCTTGGCCCCGGTGTAAACCATTTGCCTGCCTAACAGATTTGCTATTGTGACATCCAGTGGACACATTCAGAACAGCATTTTTTTTTTGTAAAAAAATAAAGCAGCTTATTTTTATACTTGGCAAACTCATCACGCGGGCTTGATAAAACCTGTTCGCGGGTCTGATCCGGCCCGCGGGCCGTACGTTTGACACCCCTGACTTAGGCCTACAATTCTACTGCATTATAATAATATAGACTTTATTCATCCCACAGTGGGGAAATGTTGGTCACTATGGTGATCCTTGGAGAGCCAAGTGTTTTTCAAGGTGCTACTTGGGGAAAAGAGTGTTTGAGAACCACTGTGTTTGAGGTAAAGTTGTAACGATACCAATACTTTGGTATCGGTACCAGTACCAAAATTATTTCGATACTTTTCTGTACTTTTCTAAATAAAGGGGACCACAAAAAAATTGCATTATTGGCTGTATTTTAACAAAAAATCTTAGGGTACATCAAACATATGTTTCTTATTGCAGTTAAGTCCTTAAATAAAATAGTGAACATACAAGACAACTTGTCTTTTAGTCGTAAGTAAACAAACAAAGGCTCCTAATTTAGCTGCTGACATATGCAGAAACATATTCTGTCATTTATCAATCTATTATTTTGTCAACATTATTAAGGACAAGTGGTAGAAAATTAATGATTAATCTACTTGTTCATTTACTGTTAATATCTGCGTACTTTCTCTTTTAACATGTTCTATCGACACTTCTGTTAAAATGTAATAATCACTTGTTCTTCTGTTGTTTGATACTTTACATTAGTTTTGGATGATACCACAAATTTGGGTATTAATCCAATACCAAGTAGTTGCAGGATCATACATTGGTCATATTCAAAGTCCTCATGTGTCCAGGGACATATTTCCTGAGTTAATAAACATTATATACATTTTAAAAAACTAAAAAAGATGTTGTGATGACGTAATCATAGTAGTATCGACTAAATACGCTCCTGTACTTGGTATCATTAAAGTGGATGTTAGGTGTAGATCCACCAATGGTGTTTGTTTTACATTGTGACGCCGGTGAGCTACGGTGTGTAGTGAAGCATGTTTAGCTATTCCTCGTCCTGCAGGGATGATACTTGTAAGAAACCTACTTTATTTGTCGCCATGGAGGCGAGGATTAGTGATTTAGATTAGGGGGTGGGGGCTGGTGGGGTGGAGCGGTACGCTTCAGAGGCGGTATAGTACCGAATATGATTCATTAGTATCGCGGTACTATACTAGTATAGTATAGTATTGTATACTAGTATACCATACAACCCTAGTTTGAGGTTGAGTCCGAACTATGTAGCATTGGTAGTGTTTTAATAACGTTAATGACCACACATCACTTTCATTCATGACATGAGTTTGGTATCACAGAGCAAGATCTAAGATTACAGTCTGACCACCTTCAACGTTTAAAGAAATGACGGAAAAGGCAACAGAAATCTCATCTTTTCTCTCCTTGCTCATGATTTAATCTTGGCTCTGGATTGCAGGGCAACAATCGCCCTCTTAGGCACATTAAAATGGACACAGACATGCTCTTTGCCTCAACCATAAAAGCTTCTCTCCTATGCTGTAATCTCCCTATCAGTCCCCGAAGAGCCAGTGGAGCTGCAAAGCTTCTCGAAAAGAAACTTGTGGATAGTTTGGGGAATGTGTGTGCGGGCGCAGGTGGGTATCAGTGTGGCTTTGTTAATTGATAACATGACCCCCCACGTCGACTCCAGTTCTGGCCTCATGCCCTATGGTGCACCCGCTGGCACATTCTGTGATAGTTCAGTGTTGACACATTTCTTCTGAACACCACCAATCTGTTCTAACGCTGTTCAGGTCCTGCTTAGAAACGCCGCCGAGACCCTGCACTGGGTCTCAGAAGACCTGGACGCTCACTGGAATCGGGCCAGACATTTAAGTAAGAGGATTTTATGGGACCACATTGTCAAGATGAAATGTTTTTAGCTTTTTACAAGACACAACTCTATAAAGAAACAAATGCTGCAGGATCTGAAGCTGCTACAATGTCGCACTATTTACCTGCTCAGTGGCCTTGTGGTTAGAGTGTCCGCCCTGAGATCGGTAGGTCGTGAGTTCAAACCCCGGCCGAGTCATACCAAAGACTATAAAAATGGGACCCATTACCTCCCTGTTTGGCACACAGCATTTAGGGTTGGAATTGGGGGTTAAATCACCAAAAATGATTCCCGAGCGCGGCCACTGCTGCTACTCACTGCTGCTGCTCCCCTCACCTCCCAGGGGGTGAACAAGGGGATGGGTCAAATGCAGAGAAAACATTTCACCACACATAGTGTGTGTGTGTGACAATCATTGGTACTTTAACTTTAACTATTTACCATATTTTCCAGACTATAGGGTGCACGGGTATATATGCCACACTCACAAAATTACATTTTTTCCATGTATCGGTTTACCGGACTATACGCCACCGATACATACATTGTAAAATGAGCTATTTACACAAAACGATTTAGTAAACGGTAGGGATGATACTCGAAACCGGTTTTCCCGGTTGTTCGATAAGAAAAGAACAGAGTCCTCGGACTCGAATCCCTTTTTGAGAACCAGTACCCGTTATCGAGACCACTATAGTAAAGGAAAAGAGTTGCTTCTTTATTCGAATCCCTGGGACCAATCCCGTCCCAGGAGTGCACTTTTTGGAGAGCTATATTATTTTCAGTTTTGTGCCCAGGGGACTGATTTTATTTAACACTATATTATTATTTATACACCTATAGTGATCACAGAGACAGGTTGTTTTTGTGTTACTGTATATATTTGTTTTTCTGAAAAATCCCACTTAATATACTTTGGGTAACAACAGCCAATATTTATTTATTTTATTTTATTTTTTTAGGGGGGTAACAGTCAATATGTATTTATTAATTAGATTTAATTTTTTTCTTATATAATAAAAGTGAGCTTTTGTTAAACCAAATATTGTGTGTTTTTTTCCATATACAACAACCTATCTGGACTCGATAAGAGAATCGATAAGGAATCGGTTCGATAAGAGGATTCAATAATAGGCTCAAACTCGATAATTTCTTATCAAACATCATCCCTAGTAAACGGTGCCTGTAACACGGCAGTAAAACGGCTGATCAAACAAAACAGAAGTCATCGTCATTGACCCACTAGCTGCGGAAGGTAGCTCTCCAATCATCTAAACAGACTCAATAACTCAATAACAATACAAAAAGAAAGCCATTGTAAGTTAATAATACTAACACAGACACTTGTAAACGTGTTGGCATATTAGCTAATGCTAACAACGCACGCTTTATTACATTACAATAGCACGTACAACTAGAATTTGCACTTTCGGTAGGAATTGCGTCTAAAATCTCGATGTGCGCAAGCCGCCGAACTGCGGAGACGCGGGAGCGGAACTGAAATGCTTGAATGTGCAGGGTGAGTGGAGTGTGTGAATGTTGGAACGGTTTGAATAGGTTGATAAACGTGGGATATGGACAGGTTTGTATATTTCCCATTCATTTTCAATGGGGGGAAATTCCTGGTAATTCCGGCTTATCAGGGAATTTTCGGAATGGGGAAACATGCTGGCTTGAATGTCCAGGGCAAGGGGAGTGTGTGGATGTTGAAACTGCTCAAATCGGAGGAGAAATGTGGGATACGCAGTAAATTGTATATTTCCCATTCATTGTCAATAGGGAGAAAATTCCTGCAAATTCCGTGAAAACCGGGAATTTCAGGAAAGGGAAAACATGTTTTGTGTTCAATATATCAAAAGTGTACCGTGTGATTGAAAAGGTTGGAATCAGGTAAAAATTGGCGCAAAACATTGAGAAATTTGGGCATTTTAGAACTATGATTGTGTTCATTGATTTGAATGGGAATTTCGTAGCAATTTGGGAATTTTGGGACAAGTGGGAATTTTTGAAAATATTGATAATACCACAATTGTCCTAGATGATATGAATGGGTTGGTGTTGGAATTTTTCAAAGCAGTTGAAAAATGTTGGCGTAGTAACAGTTTAAATTTGTATTGGTATTTCGGAATTCTTGCAATTTCGGGAAAACCAGGAATTTGTACGAAAATGTTTTTTTAACTTTTGTTGTCGCAACGAAGAGAAATGTTTTGAAGATGGACTGGTCAAAAACGGTTGAAAAACTCTGTGAAAACTTTCCAGGAAGAGGTGAAAATAAGGCTTTCTTCGAATTCTCCGAATTCCTGGAATTGTTTAAAACTTGGAAAATGGTAGTTTTATTGTCCAAGGTGAGTGGAGTGTGTGCATGGTAGAACGGTTCTGATCGGTTGTGGGGATTGTACAAGTTAGAAATATGGCCCATTCATTTTCAATGGGCAAAATGAACCAGAAAACCGGGAATTCTGGGTAATCTGGGATATTTGCCCAAACATTGCATGAAAAACACTCCTACAGACATCACACACGGGACGGCTTACAAAGTATGAATTTTTTTTAGTTATATTGTAAAACTTGCAACCATTGCTTGAATGATGAATCCTTTCCAGCAGAAACGCTATTGACGACCTAGAAGACGGAACGACACTTCTACTTCCGGTTGAAAGCACTAAATGGAAGGACACTGCAGCACCTGCAGTGAGCGAACTCGTCCAACAGCTGGCGCCATAAAACTAACAATAACATCTTTGTGGTGTATTTGCTTGTTGTTTTTGTTTAAACTGATTACGCGAAGAAAGATCCATAAATTTTATAAGCCGCAGGATTCAACGTGTAGGGAAAAAAATAGCAGTACGTAGCGCAGGGGCGCCGCTAGGGATTTTGGGCCCCATGAAAAGAATCTTTACAGGGCCCCCTGTATTATAATTTCATCATCATTAGGGGCCTCTCTGGGCCTTCCTCCATCATGGGCCCCTAGAATCCGTCTCCTTTACCCCCCCTTTTCGGCGCCCCTGACGTAGCGATCATCTTTGGTCTCCACTACTGATGCACTAACTTTTCTGCCACCAAAAATTGTGTTTGTCTTTTATCCCTGAAACCGGATTTTGTGATGGTGTAAGCAGGAAGCACGTTTTTCTGGAATGACTCCACAAACGGTGGACTGTGGAGCAAAATTTACGCAAAATGTACACAAAATTTACACCAAAGCATATCCAATAAATATCTTGGACAGGTTCTTCTAAGATTTTTGACCTCATGGCCCAACCTTTGCACTACAAAGGGCCCCGGGGCCCACTCAAAGATGAACACTGAATTAGTAATTACGAATATTGCGTTCTGCTAGGCTACTGCATGTCGTCATACAGGCACTGTCTTTTGTTTGATTTGTGAATGAACACAAGTGTCTGTGTAAATATTTCATGTTCCAATGTTTCATGTTCAACGTGTGGCCAATATATGCACAATATAAAGTTTGTCGGCTTATACACTACCGTTCAAAAGTTTGGGGTCAAATTGAAATGTCCTTATTTTTGAAGGAAAAGCACTGTACTTTTCAATGAAGATAACTTTAAACTAGTCTTAACTTTAAAGAAATACACTCTATACATTGCTAATGTGGTAAATGACTATTCTAGCTGCAAATGTCTGGTTTTTGGTGCAATATCTACATAGGTGTATAGAGGCCCATTTCCAGCAACTATCACTCCAGTGTTCTAATGGTACAATGTGTTTGCTCATTGGCTCAGAAGGCTAATTGATGATTAGAAAACCCTTGTGCAATCATGTTCACACATCTGAAAACAGTTTAGCTCGTTACAGAAGCTACAAAACTGACCTTCCTTTGAGCAGATTGAGTTTCTGGAGCATCACATTTGTGGGGTCAATTAAACGCTCAAAATGGCCAGAAAAAGAGAACTTTCATCTGAAACTCGACAGTCTATTCTTGTTCTTAGAAATGAAGGCTATTCCACAAAATTGTTTGGGTGACCCCAAACTTTTGAACGGTAGTGTATATACTTTTTATAGTCAATTAAAACCGTAGGTCGTAAGTAATTTTAGTTTCTTTTGCTATAATTTACAACAATAGCTTTTGAAAATGAGTTTAAATCAAGTAAATAATTGTTTGACTAGTCGATTGATCGAAATAATAATCGATGACTAGTCAATCGAAAAAATTATCACAGACTAGTCGACTAATCAAAATATAATCGCTGACTAGTCGATTAATTGAAATGATAATTTCTGACTAGTCGATTAATCGAAATATAATCACTGACTAGTCGATCAATCGAAAAATTATCGCTGACTCGTTGAAATATAATCGCTGACTCGTCGATTAATCGAAATAATTATCACTGACTAGCCGACTAATCAAAATATAATCGCTGATTAGTCGATTAATTGAAATGATAATCGCTGACTAGTTGATTAATCAAAAAATTATCGCTGACTCATCGACTAATCGAAATATAAAATAACTGAAGCGCCGACTAATCGAAATATAATCGCTGACTCGTCGATTAATCGAAATGACAATCGCTGACTAGTCGGCTAATCAAAATATAATCACTGACTCGTCAATTAATTGAAAAAATAATCACTGACTCTTTGACCAATCGAAATAATAATCGCTAACGAGTCGACTAATCAAAATATAATCGCTGACTAGTCGATTAATCGAAATAATCATGGCTGGCTAGTCGACTAATCGAAAAAATAATCTCTGACTCGTCGACTAATGAAATCATCGCTAGTTGTAGCTCCTTGCAAGGTTTTACTGCTAAAGTAAAGCTAATGGGTTGGAATTGGGGGTTAAATCACCAAAAATGATTCCCGGGCGTAGCACCGCTGCTGCCCACTGCTCCCCTCACCTCCCAGAGGGGGAACAAGGGGATGGGTCAAATGCAGAGGACAAATTTCACCACACCTGGTGTGTGTGTGACAATCATTGGTACTTTAACTTTAAGCCTATCTTCTGAGTATCGTATAGATATAGGAAATTGTTTTCTCCTCTCATTTCGCACATCCTCCTTTTTTCCCAAAAAAGATGGAGCCACAGAAACCACTGCCCGTCAATGTCGTCAGCACTTTCCCAACAATTACTGTCTCCCTCTCCTTCCTTTTACAAAGTCTGTGATTACCTTAACAACATGGCGGTAATCGCTATTCACTTCCCTGTTCTCATATGTAAGTAAGTGTCCAATGGGTTTCTCAGCGCTCATTGACCCGAATAATTCTTCTATTTCTGTCTGCTCACTCTTTCATGGCAACTCTTTTCCACATTCACGGCGCACAAAGGAGTGAACTCTTTCAAAGGGAAGCGGTGTCACCTTTTGAGGCGTGTGAGTGCGTTTAATCGGGATTACAAATCCAACCCCGTTGACGCAGATATTAAAGTTGAATCAAAGGTTATTCTTTCATTAAAACCCTCAAACCGCGATCAAAAGCTGGCCACCATGGGAGTGGAAACAAAAGTCTTATCAAAGCTGGGATCCCGGTCCAGGACCCCTGTCACTGAGGGCCAAACAGTGACAGTAAATACATGGGAAGTTTGCAAATGGCCTCTCATCTTAGGGTTCTTTAGAGTGCCAAGCGGATACTGTATGGGGGATATTTTGGCGTCATGAATGGGAATTGAAAAACAAAAAATGATTGGTTAATTGAATTTCATCTTTAAATACAAAAAAATTCAAAAATTCATAAAAAAATCTTCTTTTAAATACAAAAAAAATTATTAAAAGTTTTGTTGTTTTTTAATACAAAAAATTTTTAAAATAGAAAAACAAAGTGTTTTTATTTTTGTGTCAAAAAGCACTAACTAGATCAGAGGAGTCAAACGTATGGCCCATGGGCCGTATCAGACCTGCAAACAGGTTTTATTCGGCCCGGTAGAGGATTTTGCTAGCTATCAAAATGACCTGAAATTTTTGAATGAAAGAAAGAGCTGTTTAAATGTATTTACGAGAAGTCGCAAAAGCAATTATTTTATTTCCTGCTGCGAGACCTCAGAGGGGGCGCAGCTATGTGCCGTGTTAACATAGGAGAAGCTGTCACGGCCCGGGCGCATTCATCTGTCGGTTGATTCGTGTGAAAGTGGCTGCCAAAAATGCATTGCCTTTGCGGAAGCGCGCACCGCTCACTAAACCTGCATTGCTTGGCTTCGTCTGTCCACAGCACCTCCCAGCGCGCACCTCCAAGTGCGCAACTGCGCACGCCACTCCTGCTGTAGCAGGTGCCAGCAATCAATCAGCACTCTACACACCTGTCTCTGACGAACTCCCTGGGCTTCTTAAGCCAGAGCAAACCTGCGTTCTGGGCCAGAACGTAGCTACCTGTTCCGTACAGTAAGCCGACTCGTCTCTAGCTCTATGTGCACTCTCTCTCTCTCTCTCTCTGTTTCTCCCCCTCCGTGTTCATTTGTTTTGTGTCCCTTGTTGCCATCCAGCAGCATTCCTCTGTTTCCTGGTCACAAGCTGTGTGTCTCGTCTTCCCGTATTCCCTCTGGTTCCCTGGCTGCCTCTTTGGGTGTCGACCTATCACCTGGACACGGACTCTGACGCCGCGCTCCTGCCCTTGACCTCACGCCTGAAATGGCGGGAATTAAAGATTCCCTAAACTTTATGTCAAGGGAACTCAGTGAAGTGGTGGAACAACAGAGGAAACTGACAGGCCTCATGGAGGAGATCAGGCAGCTAAAGGCTATCATCCAACACAAGAATGAACGGATTGAGCTCCTAGAACAAAGGGTGGATGACTTGGAACAGTATTCCAGAGCTGATGACCTTGTGGTCACCGGCCTGGAGACCAGGCATCGGAGTTATGCCCCGGGTTGCTGGCCCACCTGATGACCAGCATGGTGAGGATGCACCATCTGAGGAGCTTGACACCTTGGAGCAACAAGTGGTACGCTACATGAAGAGTAAACATATTCCTCTGGATAGTCAGCACATATCAGCATGTCACATTCTTCCAAGAAAGGACAAAAAAAAACAAGCCTAAAGTCATCATCAAGTTTGCAAATAGAAAGCACAAGGTGGAAATTCTGAAGGCAGCTAAAAAACTTAAAGGCACTGGAGTTTATCTAAATGAGCACCTCACAAAGAAAAATGCGGAAATTGCTTGGACAGGCCGGATCCTCAAAAAGCAAAATAAAATCAAATCAACCTGGACCAGGAATGGAAAAGTTTTCATCCGGACAAACGGACCACCAGAAGAAGCCAAAGCGATTGTGATGAGAACATTGAAAGACCTGGATCAGTACAAATGAAAATAGTGAGTGCATTTTTCTTTTTTCTTTTTCTTCTTTCTTGCTTGATTATTGGATCTCCTGTAAGGAACTCATGACTCTTTCTTTCAAGACTGAAGCCCTTTCAAGTGTTGATTATACAGAAAGTGGCACATTTGATTTTGAGAATGAAGTGGATCCAGAGACTCATCTAGACTCATCCAGAGACTCCAGAGGCACATTTGATTTTGAGAATGAAGTGGATCCAGAGACTCATCTAGACTCATCCAGAGACTCCAGAGGCACATTTGAGTTTGATAATGAAGTGGATCCAGAGACTCATCTAGACTCATCCAGAGACTCCAGAGGCACATTTGATTTTGAGAATGAAGTGGATCCAGAGACTCATCTAGACTCATCCAGAGACTCCAGAGGCACATTTGAGTTTGATAATGAAGTGGATCCAGAGACTCATCTAGACTCATCCAGAGACTCCAGAGGCACATTTGAGTTTGATAATGAAGTGGATCCAGAGACTCATATACTTAAGCATATCAAGGATTCTTGCCGGTATTATACTGAGGAACAACTTGATGACGTAGGCATGGAAAATACATTTTCTTTGATTCATTTTAATTGTAGAAGTCTAGCAAAACACTTTTCTAAAATCTAAAATGTTTTGGAGTCACTTAAAGGTAGATTTAAGGTAATTGCTTTATCTGAAACATGGATAAAGAAAGACAAGGAGGTTGATCTGAAATTAAAGGACTATGATCTGTATGTCACTAGCACAGACAATAGGACTGGGGGAGGGGTGGCCTTATATATATATATATATATATATATAATGAACTAAAATGCAGACCAGTTAAATGTATGACAATGGCCATGAATGATTTAATGGAGTGTGTAGCTGTTGAGATAGAATTAGAACAAAACAGAAACATTGTTGTTGCATGTGTATATAGAAAACCAGGATCAAAAGTGGAAACCTTCATGGATAAATTAGAGGAAATGATTAATGGTCTAAACAAAAATCGTAATTTGTGGAGATTATAATATTGATCTTCTAAAGGTAGATTCACATAAACAAACATCAGATTTTTTAGAGATATTATATGAAAAAGGCTGTAGCCATTAATTACAAAGCCTAGCAGAATAACCACAACTAGTGCAACCTTAATAGACAATATCTTTACAAATGTTTTAGGGATTAACATCACTACTGGGTTAGTGATAATTTAATGACATAAGTGATCATCTGCCTATATTTGCAATATTTGACTATCAATTCCCTAAAAGAACATATCATCAAATACTTAGAGGAAAAGAAGTGTCAATCATATTAACAAGTTGAGGAATGACCTATTAAAACAAGAGTGGAAAGAGGTGTACACAGACGATATAAACACTGCCTATGATTCTTTTCTTAAACATTATATTACTCTGTATAACAAGCATCGTCCTGAGGTTCCATGCAGATCTAAACAAAGGCAAAATAATGCACCTTGGATGATAAACAGTTTGAAAAATGCATGTCAAAAGAAAAATAGACTTTATAAGGAGTTTATCAAATCAAGAACATAGAATGCTGAAAAATGCTATAAGAACTACAAAAACAAGTTGACCAATATATTGAGACAAGCAAAAAGGGAATATTACAAAAGAATGTTGCATGAAAATAAAAATAACATAAAGGCTACATGGAATATTTTGAATAAAGCAATAGGGAATAGGACAAGGCGAACAGAACTACCTAGATACTTAAAAAAAAGATAATATGTTAATTGAAAACAAAGATGAAATTGTCAATGAATTAAATAAATTATTTGTAAATGTAGGACCTAGCTTAGCAAACAAAATACGAAGAGCTAATGATCAATCAGAGGGTGTCTGGAAAAGAGAAAATAGGGTTATGCAGTCAATGTTTCTTAGTGAAGTGACTGAAAATTAAATATTATCTGTGGTTTATAAACTAAAAAACAAGACCTCAACAGACAATGAGGGTACTGACATGAAAATAATAAAAAACAAAATTGATTGCATCATGAAACCATTACATTATATAATTAATTGTTCTTTTAAAGTAGGAGTTTTCCCAGACAGTATGAAAACAGCTAAGGTCATACCTTTATTTAAAACCCGAGATAAACATACATTTGGTAATTATAGACCAGTATCTCTCCTATCTCAATTTTAAAAAGTACTTGAAAAACTGTTAATAAATTAGACTGCTTTATTGAAAAACATAAATTATTAAATGAAAGTCAGTATGGATTTTGATCAAATAGGTCTACGAGCTTGGCCATCATGAACATTATTGAAGAGATTACAACTGCAATTGATCAAAATAAATACACAATAGGACTGTTCATTGTTTTAAAGAAGGCATTTGACACTATAGATCAGGGGTGTCCAAAGTGCGGCCCGGGGGCCATTTGCGGCCCGCAGCTAATTGTTTACCGGCCCGCCACACATTCTGGAAATGCTATTGCAAACATTTTTAAATAATTTAAAAAAGTGGAATGAGGTGAAATCTCACGAGAGAAAGTTGCAATGTTGATACAAAGCTGCCATGCAGGCTGTTTTTTTTATTTTGTCTTTATTTTTATTTTTTTGCTATTGCTCTCAAAAAAATTAGTTTTTCAAAAATGAATGTTATAATGAATTATTGGCTTATTCAAGGCTCCAATTACTTAAAATATTTCACTTTAAAATGTTTTTGTGGAAAATATTGCATATGTGGTTGCGGTATAAAAACAACGTTTTCTTTGACAAAAGAGCATAAAACAACCAAAATAATAGTTCACCAAACGTAAAATCGACAGATATATCTGAGGTTGATCTCGTAACTTAAGTGTTGAAAGTAAAACTAATAATAATAAAAATGTATCACTTTATGAGTGGGGGACCTTTTAGATCCCAAAGATATTTAGTGGGATTTTATTTATCTTTTCACTGTGACTGATTACTCAGAAATAATAATACATTTAAATAAATGGGGTCCTGCATTATTGATCTTTTGAGGAATCCAATTACTTCACATCAAACATTGCTTTCTGAATGTTTTGGGCAGTGGGGGAAATACTGCATATTTCAGTTTTACTATGAAAAACAAAGTTGTCTTTGACAGAAAAGGCATAAAACCTTTTTTATTTTTTTTTATTTTTTTACTTTATATCAACCTGAAGTTGATATAGATATTTACTGTAAGCGTTACATTAAAAATTAAAATAATAATTTGACTTATTTTTAACATGTTATTGACGGAGACTTATGGTCCCCAGGAGCCCTAAAGGTAAAAACAAAACAAAAAATCCATATATTTTGTTATGGTTTGAAAATGAAAAATTTCAAAGCGGCCCCCTCATGCTTTAATTTTTCCGTGTGCGGCCCTCAGTGGAAAAAGTTTGGACACCCCTGCTATAGATCATCAAATTCTCATTTCTAAATGATATACTTATGGAGTTAGAGGAGTTGCACTGGACAGGTGAACCAGCTATTTACAACAACGACAGCAATATGTTGAGATCGATGATCATAGGTCAGAATGTAGGAATATTGAATGTGGAATTCCACAAGGTTCAATTTTAGGACCCAAACTTTTTATTCTGTATATAAATGATATTTGTGAGGTTTCGAAAATTTTACAGTACGTATTATTCGCAGACGATACAAATTTATACTGTTTAGGAGATGACTTGAACATCTTAGCCGATAATATTGAAGAGGAAATGGTTAAACTAAAATTGTGGTTTGATGTAAATAAATTATCCTTAAACTTGGAAAAGACTAAATTGATGGTATTCAGTAATAAAAGAAAGATAGAAGTTAGTTTATCCATAAACAATGTGAAAATTGAGAAGGTGTCTGAAATCAGATTTCTTGGGGTCATCTTATATGAAAAGTTGACATGGAAAGCTCATATATTGCATGTGAAAAATAAGGTATCTAAAAGCTTATTTATTTTGAACAAGGTTAAATACAGTTTCCCGTATAATACAATGAGAATGTTATATTGCTCAATTATTCTACCTTATTTCAATTATTGTGCAGAAATATGGGGAAATACATATCACAGCAACATAATGCCTTTATTTCTTTCACAGAAAAGAGCAATTTGTATCATTTTTACAGTAGGATATAGAGACCACACAAATCCACTCTTCATTAGGGCAGGATTATTAAAACTAAAAGACATTGTAGAATTGCCTACTCTATTAGTGATGTTCAAAGCTAGAAATAAAGTTCTTCCGAAGGACTTACAAAAGTTATTTGTGTTCACGTCTGAAGATGAGAACCACAGAAGGCCGTATGATTTTAAACATCCAGGAGTGCGAACAAATTTGAAGCAAATGTGCTGGTCTGTTGCTGGTGTGAAAGCATGGAATTCTCTAGACAAAGACTTAAAAAGTTGCAAGAATATCTTTGAATTTAAAAAGAGTTACAAAAAGAGACAACTGGAATTATATCAAACTGATTTTGGATTTTGCTTGGACGTGTCATTTTGAAAATGCTTAAACGAAGATCAAAAGTATGTTGGAGTTGGGGTGTTGGTGGAGGGAACAGTGATGAAGTCATCTGAAATCATTTGTGATAAAAAGGGAGCAGATAAATATAAGAATAGTATTCTTCCATCTGCTCCTTTCTGATCATGGAAATGTATAAGAAACAATGAAAGTGTCAACTGTATATGGCTTGTATATATGCTTTTTCATGAAAGGAATGAAAAGAAATGATGATGATGAAAATAATGGTCACCACTGTTTAAATCGAGAATCGATTTTGAATCGAATCGCTACCCCCAAGGATCGAATCGAATCATGTGGTGCCCAAAAATTCACAGCCCTATAAAATAACTTGTGTTGTTGTTCAGTTTTCTTTGTTTCTGTTCATTGTTGTTCGACTTTTTTGGAGGGAGTTATTGCTTTTTGACACAAAAAATCTTTTTTTGTATTTAAAAATGAGATCAGATAAACCAAGCGTGTTTTGTTTTCCAATTCAAGAAACCAAAATTCCGTGATCAAAACATAGACCGATGGTTCTGGTACACTTTCTTGCCCTTCGATAAAAAGTGTTTATTTACAGCACCCAAGCAGCCTTCATTCTGGCTGATGCGTTCAAAGACAAATGGTTTTCACAGCGCCCCGTGGTTATTGTTGTTAAACCTCGACAATATTACAGTTGTCTTAGTTGTATTTGGCTGTTTTGTCCTATCTCTAAACTCGGTCCAAGTACAAGCATCTCGTCAGGCGGATCCTGGACAAGAAGAACCCCCACCGAGAGCCCAAGAGGCTGTGATTAGCTCGTCAGCTTCCCTCTCCTGTGATGGAGCCGACACACGAGTGCACTCTTAGGACAATCTCCTCCTAGTCTGAGCTGCTCTCCACACACGCTTGCTGTGATGTCAAGTGCTTCCTACAAGAGCCCCCGAGTGCCAGAAATGTAAACAAACACATGCTAATGCCCTAAAAGAGAGCCACCTGTGTAATCTACTAACTTGTTTTAGGGACTATTATTCTATCAGGGCAAGAACCACAGTCGTGGCTTTGTTGTTGTGTAATGTGCATTATCAGCAGGACCACTCGCACACACGCTGTCTCGGTTTGTGTTTGTGGGACATTTTGGAGAAACAAAAAAAATGCGGAACATCTGTCTGTGTCCGAGGTGGAATCACGACCCTTCATAGTTGCCATTTTTGCTTGCTCGTTTGGAAAGCCCAGTCTTAAAGGGGAACTGCACTTTTGGGGGGAAGTTTGCCTATCGTTTGCAATCCTTACGAGAGACAAGGAGACAAAAGTTTTTTGTGTTTATTTTTTACATTCTAATTTGTCTCTTTCTAGGTGGCTAGCAGCTAGCAGCTAATGGGAACAATCCATTCTACCTCTAAATCAATTAAAAAATGCATCCAAAAGCCTCCAACAATACTTAATTTAGGTTCCATAACCTGCAAGATGTAAGCTAGCTTCTTGCGTCAGCATCTGAACGGCTTTTCAGTTTGTAATGCACAACACAATGCAATAGGACGCCAATCTGAAGAACATGAACCATCATATTACAGTATCTGTAAAGTGTTAGCCCACATTTCATGTTTTGTTTGTACACAGCTCGCTCGACAGCGTATGTAGTTGTAATAACACGCAAGACATGATCAATATTATAGTGACTCACTGGATGGACAGTGGTCTGTTTGGTCCAGCTGGGCGGGGATATTTGGGTAAGCACTCCATTTATGTCGGCATAGCTTGGCTCCACATTCCACACTAACAGCGTCAAAGTCAGGCCAACCTTACTCCTTCGGCTTCTGTCTGCTCCAAAGTTTCCCCTTCCTTTGTGCTTGCTGCTAGGAGCAGCAGTTCATCCTCCGTATATTCAAGTTAAAAAAGATAAGGTTGTGAATCCTCAATTGTCCAAAAACAGTCGTCTTCGTTGTCTGTCACCAAGTCTGCCATTATTACAACACACTCGCGTTTGTTTCCTGAACAGATTAATTTTGCGCACCCAGACTAATTCTAAGCTTGCGCAGACTCTGTTTGCGCTCGCGGTGTATCGCTCATTATCTACGCGTGCGACATTCCTCCATGTTGTTTAAACTTTAGACAAGGGGTGTCCAAAATGCGGCCAGAGGACCATTTATGGTAAATATATATACATATGTACATGTATATATACATGTATATACACACATATATATATATATATATATATATATATATATATATATATATATATATATATATATATATATATATATATATATATATATATATATATATATATATATATATATATATATACATATATACATGTATATACACACACATATATATATAAACATATATACATATATGCATGTATATATAAACATATATACATATATGCATGTATATATAAACATATATACATATATGCATGTATATATAAACATATATACACACATGTACATACAGTATATATAAGTATATACTGTATATATACAAATATACATACATATATACAGATATACATATATATACATACATACATATATACACACATATATATACATAAATACTGTATATATACATATATACACACACACACACACATATACACATGTATATACATAAATACATATATATCTATACACATACATGCATTCATATATATACATATATACATTCATACATACATACATACATATATACATACATATATACATTCATATATATATATAAATATATATATACATATATACATTCATATATACATATATACATTCATATATATATATACATATATACATTCTTATATATATATATATATATACATATGTACATTCATACTTATATATATATATATATACATATATATACATTCATATATATATATATATATATATATATATATATGTATACATACATATATATATATACATATATACATTCATACATACATTCATATATATATATATATATGAATGTATATATATATATATATATATATATATATATATATATATATATATATATATATATATATATATATATATATATATATATATATATATACATACATATATACATATATACATATATATATATATATATATATATATATATACATATATATATATATATATATATATATATATATATATATATATATATATATATATATATATATATATATATATATATATATATATAAGTATGAATGTACATATGTATATATATATACAGGTATATATAAGAATGTATATATGTATATATATATGGTGCTTCTATTTTTCTGTTGGATTCTTTGTTCTGCTGCCCCTTCACTTTCTGTTCCGTTTCCTTCCAGCACACCTGTTTACCATTAGTCAAACTAGCCTATTTAGTATAACCTGTTGCTCCTTGTCGGTGCTGGATCATTGTGCTTTGTAGCTTGTGTTTGTCTTCGGTGCACTTTCGTGCTCCACCACATTTTTCTTGCCTTGTTTTTTTTTTACCCCCCTTACAAAAAGGGATTTTACCTGCACACTGCCTTTCGTGCTCTGCATCCTGTGTTCCAACAATGCCAATACAAACATGTAAACGAATCAAGTAAATTGTCCAGTCCCACGTTGGGTGTACATTTTAATAAAGTACACTTGTTAAAGATTAAAATACCACACTTTTATTTGCGATTAATCGTGGTTAGTGTGATTAATCGTGATTAAATATTTTAACTGTTTGACAGCCCTACTGTAGTATAAACCAAAGGGGTTGAAGCATTGACTGTATCATTGCTCCCTGAAGACAGTCTTTATATTTATTTAGCCTCCCCTGCAGATAGCGAGAATATAGCTCGGATATCTATTCGCCTGCATTAATAAACGAGTGGCTCTGTGGAAGCCCCCACTGATAAGAGATCAAGATTTAACATTCCGTCCTTTGATGTCGGCACCAGTTTACCCCCAACATTACACGGGGAGGAAAGGAAAACAAGTATGTTGTAATTATGGGAGAAGTCATTTCTTCGGACTTCCTGTTATTGGGAACACGCTGCAAATAGGCCGATGGCACGATATCAGGCACATTAACAATGTTTCCCCTTCCCACTTTGATGTGCTGAGAAAGAGCCACACACACACACACACACACACACACACACACACACACACACACACACACACACACACACACACACACACACACACACACACACACACACACACACACACACACACACACACACACACACACACACACACACGCACACACACATACACACACACACACATTTATTCTTGTATTTGTTAAAGGGACCACCCTTTGTAGATATATAAAGATTTGTATTTACAACATTAATAATGTATACAAACTATGCAAATATAAAAAAGCTTGTTGTGAAAAATGAGTTGGAATTTCACAAGAAAAAGGTCACGATTTCACAAGAAAAACTTAGAATTTTGACAGTATTATGATAAAAGTCGTAATTTTACTCAACGCAAGTCAAAGTTTTACAAGAAAAACTGAACATGTGTGCAATATTATGATAAAAGTTGGAATTTTACTCAATAACAGTCGCAATTTTATGGAGAAAAGCTTAATATTTTAAGAACACTTTGAAATGTTGGCAAATTATAACAATAATCAGAATTTTACTTGGCAAAATGATGACATCATTTTACTCAAAAAATGTCACTATTTTACAAGAACAACAAATGAATTGGCAATATTGTGATTAAAGTCAAAATTTTATATGACAAATGTCACCATTTTGCATTAAAAAGTAATAATTTTACGAGAAAATATTGCAACAATTTTGGCAATACTATAATAATAATCAGAATTTTACTTGGCAAAATTATGACAAAAGTCATAGTTTTACTCAAAAATGTCTCTATTTTACAAGAACAACAAAAAAATTGGCAGTATTGTTATAAAAGTCAGAATTGTATATGACAAATGTTATCATTTTGCATTAAAAAGTAATAATTTTACGAGAAAATATTGAAACAATTTTGGCAATACTATAATAATAATCGGAATTTTACTTGGCAAAATTATGACAATAGTCATAGTTTTACTCAAAAATGTCTCTATTTTACAAGAACAACAAAAAAATTGGCAATATTGTGTTTAAAGTCAGAATTTTATATCAATCAATCAATCAATCAATGTTTATTTATATAGCCCTAAATCACAAGTGTCTCAAAGGGCTGTACAAGCCACAACGACATCCTCGGTACAGAGCCCACATACGGGCAAGGAAAACTCACCCCAGTGGGACGTCAATGTGAATGACTATGAGAAACCTTGGAGAGGACCGCATATGTGCGTAACCCCACCCCCCCTCTAGGGGAGACCGAAAGCAATGGATGTCGAGTGGGTCTGACATAATATTGTGAAAGTCCAACACATCAGCGAAAGTCCAGTCCATAGTGGGGCCAGCAGGAACCATCCCGAGCGGAGACGGGTCAGCAGCGTAGAGATGTCCCCATCTGATGGACAGGCTAGCGGTCCACCCCGGGTTTGGAGCAGAGTAGAAAAGAAAAGAAAAGAAACGGCAGATCAACTGGTCTAAAAAGGGAGTCTATTTAAAGGCTAGAGTATACAAATGAGTTTTAAGATGAGACTTAAATGCTTCTACTGAGGTAGCATCTCTAACTTTTACCGGGAGGGCATTCCATAGTATTGGAGCCCGAATAGAAAATGCTCTATAGCCCGCAGACTTTTTTTGGGCTCTGGGAATCACTAATAAGCCGGAGTTCTTTGAACGCAGATTTCTTGCCGGGACATATGGTACAATACAATCGGCAAGATAGGCAGGAGCTTGACCGTGTAGTATTTTATACGTAAGTAGTAAAACCTTAAAGTCGCATCTTAGGTGCACAGAAAGCCAGTGCAAGTGAGCCAGTATAGGCGTAATATGATCAAACTTTCTTGTTTTTGTCAAAAGTCTAGCAGCCGCATTTTGTACCAACTGTAATCTTTTAATGCTAGACATAGGGAGGCCCGAAAATAAAACGTTACAGTAATCGAGACGAGATGTAACGAACGCATGGATAATGATCTCAGCATCGCTTGTGGACAAAATGGAACGAATTTTAGCGATATTACGGAGATGAAAGAAGGCCGTTTTAGTAACACTCTTAATGTGTGACTCAAACGAGAGAGTTGGGTCGAAGATAATACCCAGATTCTTTACCGAGTCGCCTTGTTTAATTGTTTGGTTGTCAAATGTTAAGGTGGTATTATTAAATAGATGTCGGTGTTGAGCAGGACCGATAATCAGCATTTCCGTTTTCTTAGCGCTGAGTTGCAAAAAGTTAGCGGACATCCATTGTTTAATTTCATTAAGACACGCCTCCAGCTGACTACAATCCGGCGTGTTGGTCAGCTTTAGGGGCATGTAGAGTTGGGTGTCATCAGCATAACAGTGAAAGCTAACACCGTATTTGCGTATGATGTCACCTAGCGGCAGCATGTAAATACTAAAGAGTGCAGGGCCAAGAACCGAACCCTGGGGAACTCCACACGTTACCTTGACATAGTCCGAGGTCACATTGTTATGGGAGACACACTGCATCCTGTCAGTAAGATAAGAGTTAAACCAAGACAAGGCTAAGTCTGACATCCCAATACGCGTTTTGATACGCTCTAATAAAATATTATGATCAACAGTATCAAAAGCGGCGCTAAGATCAAGAAGCAGCAACATAGATGACGCATCTGAATCCATCGTTAGCAATAGATCATTAGTCATTTTTGCGAGGGCTGTCTCCGTAGAGTGATTTGCCCTGAAACCGGATTGAAAAGGTTCACAGAGATTGTTAGACGCTAAGTGTTCATTTAGCTGCTCTGCGACAATTTTTTCGAGGATTTTCGAGATAAACGGAAGGTGGGACACCGGCCGGTAGTTTACCATGAGGTCAGGATCGAGGTTATGTCTTTTGAGTAGAGGATGAATAACCGCTTTTTTTGAATGCTAGGGGAACAGTGCCGGAGGAAAGTGATAAGTTTATAATATTTAACACTGATGGACCTAATAATACAAAAAGCTCCTTGATAAGTTTCCCAGGAATTGGGTCAAGTAAACATGTTGTTTGTTTTGTCCCATTTACACATTTTAACAATTCCTCCAATGTTATTTCATCAAAGAGAGAGAAACTATTTTGGAGGGCGGTGTCTGTCGTATATACAGTCGTATTTGTGTTAATAGAACCCAGTTGTAGCTGAGATGCATTGTCTTTAATCTCTTTTCTAATGACTTCAATTTTCTTATTAAAGAAATTCATAAAGTCATCTGCTGAGTGGGTGGAGCTACTGGGAGGAGTCCCTTGTTGGGTTAGCGATGCTACTGTACTAAACAAAAATTTAGGATCATTTTTGTTGAGGTGGATGAGATTTGAGTAATATTTAGCTTTAGCTGAGGTAAGCATGCGTTTATAAGTTATTAAACTATCACTCCATGCTTGATGGAAAACCTCAAGTTTAGTCGCACGCCATTTGCGTTCCAGCTTTCTACATGATAATTTCTGGGCTTTAGTTTCTTCTGTAAACCATGGGGTACGCCTTTTAGGGGCCCCTTTTAGCTTTAGCGGTGCTACACTATCAATGGTGTCGCGCAGGGCGTCGTTAAAGTTGTTAGTGAGGTTATCAATAGAGCCCACATAATTTGGGAATGGTGCCATTACCGAAGGCAGTAGGTCAGTAAGAGTCGTCGTTGTGGCAGCATTAATGTTGCGGCTGCTATAGTAGTTATTATTATTATTATTAGTTTGTTGACAATGAGTCAAAATTTCGAATTTTATAAGGTAATGATCGGACATTACTTTAGTGTACGGGAGTATCGTAACTTTAGAGGTGGTGACACCCCTGACAAGCACTAGATCTATCGTATTACCGTTGCGATGCGTGGGTTCATTTATTATTTGTGTAAGACCACAGCTATCAATTATAGTCTGGAGCGCCACGCATGGAGGGTCCGATGGGGTATTCATATGGATATTAAAGTCCCCCATTATGATTATATTGTCGGCGTGCGTCACTAGATCAGCAACAAACTCTGAGAATTCACTGATGAAGTCCGAATAGGGCCCAGGGGGGCGGTAGATAACAGCCAGGTCGAGAGGTAGCGGTGTGACAAACCTCATAGTGAGCACCTCAAACGAGTTATATTTATTATTTAGGTTAGGTGTAAAATTATAGTTTTCATTGTATATTAGTGCGACACCCCCTCCCCTTTTAAGAGGACGGGCAACATGTGCATTGGTATAGTTAGGAGGAGATGCCTCATTTAGCGCTAAAAAATCGTCTGGTTTGAGCCAGGTCTCGGCGAGACCAACGACGTCAAGTTTGTTGTCTCTAATGACCTCATTAACTAATAACGTTTTGGAAGATAATGATCTTATGTTTAAAAAGCCCATATTATAGGTAGTGGGCTGTTTTGAGGATTGTTTGTTGAAATTATCCGAAGTAGCAATATTAATAATGTTGCGTTTATTATGCGTAGTGCACTTTAAATAGTTTTGACCATATCTAGGAATTGATACGACGGGAATTTTCAGATTGTTTGCTTGATGCTGCGATAAACTGAACGCATCATAGTTAGCCACCTCAGTACAATGTATGTCTGCCTCTGACATGGTCACAAAAGAAAAAACATTATGTGAGTTGTGTTTTATTCTAAGAGAATTGCTATGTGTGCAGGGATTATCCAGCCTGGCGCCGGCTGGTTCTAGTTTAAATGACTTCTTACCCGGACACTCCACACTTCTTTGGTTAGCTTTTCCCTTTGTTGTTAGCCCCGCTCGGCATCCCCGCTTCTGCTTCCGCTCATACCGCTTACGTCGCCTCCATTGGCGGTCCCCGCTAATACTTGACTCCGCTGCTACAAAGGCCGCTCGATGTAGCCCGCGAAGTATTCCCATGCTAGCGAGGAGGTCCACCGTACATGCATCTTTCAGTCTATAACGACCCGATCCATCCACATCCAGAATTGTCTGTCGGTCGTATGTGATCACAGAGTGTTCACGTTTTGAGCCAGCCATGAAATTGACAGAAATGACAGGTGTTTTTTGCCAAATCGCTCTACACTCCCAAGAGCGTCTTCAAGCTGCTGCATTTCAATGCGCCGCCATGACAAATGTCACCATTTTGCATTAAAAAGTAATAATTTTACGAGAAAATATTGCAACAATTTTGGCAATACTATAATAATAATCGGAATTTTACTTGGCAAAATTATGACAAAAGTCATAATTTTACTCAAAAATGTCTCTATTTTACAAGATCAACAAAAAAATTGGCAATATTGTGATAAAAGTCAGAATTTTATATAACAAATGTCACCATTTTGCATTAAAAAGTAATTATTTTACGAGAAAATATTGCAATAATTTTGGCAATACTATAATAATAATCTGAATTTTACTTGGCAAAATGATGACAATAGTCAGTTTTACTCAAAAATGTCTCTATTTTACAAGAACAACAAAAACATGGGCAATATTGTGATAAAAGTCAGAATTTTATATGACAAATGACACCATTTTGCATTAAAAAGTAATAATTTTACGAGAAAATATTGCAACAATTTTGGCAATACTATAACAATCGGAATTTTACTTGGCAAAATTATGACAAAAGTCATAGTTTTACTCAAAAATTTCTCTATTTTACAAGAACAACAAAAAAATTGGCAGTATTGTGATAAAAGTCAGAATTTTATATGACAAATGTCACCATTTTGCATTAAAAAGTAATAATTTTACGAGAAAATATTGCAACAATTTTGGCAATACTATAATAATAATCGGAATTTTACTTGGCAAAATTATGACAAAAGTCATAATTTTACTCAAAAATTTCTCTATTTTACAAGATCAACAAAAAAATTGGCAATATTGTGATAAAAGTCAGAATTTTATATGACAAATGTCACCATTTTGCATTAAAAAGTAATAATTTTACGAGAAAATATTGCAATAATTTTGGCAATACTATAATAATAATCGGAATTTTACTTGGCAAAATTATGACAATAGTCATAGTTTTACTCAAAAATGTCTCTATTTTACAAGAACAACAAAAAAATGGGCAATATTGTGATGAAAGTCAGAATTTTATATGACAAATGACACCATTTTGCATTAAAAAGTAATAATTTTACGAGAAAATATTGCAACAATTTTGGCAATACTATAACAATCGGAATTTTACTTGGCAAAATTATGACAAAAGTCATAGTTTTACTCAAAAATTTCTCTATTTTACAAGAACAACAAAAAAATTGGCAGTATTGTGATAAAAGTCAGAATTTTATGTGACAAATGTCACCATTTTGCATTAAAAAGTAATACTTTTCCATTAAAAAAAGTAATAATTTTGCGAGGAAAATATTGCAATGTTACAGAAACAGAAAGAATATGAGAAATTGTTCCCAATTTTATAAGAAAAAAGTTGACACAGCTGACAGAAAAAGACTGCTTTTAGGAAGAAAAAAAATAAAAATAATTTTTTGTTTGTAATTGGTTTTTAATCTTCATTATTTACTCCAAGTTATTACAGTATCTCTTATATTTTTTTATACATTTTGGTCGAAGGGTACTTGTTATTACATATGTTGGCCAGAGGGGGAGCACTTAAAATGTTTACACATACTTGTTAATTCATATGTTGACCAGAGGGGGAGCACTTTAAAAAGCGACACACAGTCAATTTGAAAAATCCCTCCTTTTTGGGACCACCCTCCTTTTGAGAGAGATCACCACCAGGGGTGCAAATGAGACACTCTCTTTTAGATGCAATGGTTTTCCGTATTGGGACCATGATTTATGTCCTGACTTGTTCACCGCTCCTCATATGGAAGGTAATGTTCCTTGTTGGTGTCTCAAGAAAGGTAGAAATACAAGAACACACACACACACAGACACACACACACACAAACACACACACCGGCAGTTTTTCGAGAAAGAAATGACGAACAGAAATCCGATCTTTCAACTAGAACTCTGCTGGTTTGGCACGAATCAAATTGGTGTCGTCTTCATGAACTGTTCCTGCTAAACACACCACAGAATTCAAGCTTATGTTTGGACTCGCTTCACATGTTTTTCGGCATACGACTGCGAGAGAAAAAAAAAAAGACGCTGGTTCAAGTCTGGTTCATGGTAACAGTTTTCTGCAGCTGGTAATCTCCCACTGACCACCTAAATAGAAAATTATACATCTCCCCAAAGTGTCAATGAGAAGTAAAAAGCAAAGACACGTCCAAATATTATATTTAACCCCGAAATGGATATGTTTGCGTGTAACATCTCCCTGGGAGCTGCGGTTCTCCGCTGCTCTCTGGAGCGAGGAGTCAATGCCGTAGCGGCACGCAAGCTGCAATTTTAACGCAAACACCGCTATAAAAGTGGGAGGTCCCACTATTATTAGTGGTGAGGATTCCAAAAGACAGCAGCAGCCGCAGCTGTGCATGAAGAACATATTAAAGGGATTGTCGTCGCAGGGTTTGATCGCAGACAGTTTGGAGGGGAAACTAAGGAGCAAATAATCCACAACACTGTGGAAGTCCAAGAACGGGCAAGAAGATAGGGAGAAAAATCCAAAGCACATTTTTAACACAAAACTATTTCCAACATAGTCAAACAAAATAGAGCCTTCGTTTTAGGACAAAAATCTGATTAATAGTCATGTTGCAAATGTTTTTGAAGTACATTGTGTTGTTTGTCCTGGTGTGCTGGCCTGTCTCCTGGTATCTAAGCAACACTCTTAACTAGCGATAAATATATTTTCCGGACAGTCGATACAGGTAACAATTTTTGGTACTTTTGTGTGTGTTAATACCGTATTTTTCAGAGTATAAGTCGCTCCGGAGTATAAGTCGCTCCGGAGTATAAGTCGCACCGGCCGAAAATGCATAATAAAGAAGGAAAAAAACATATATAAGTCGCATTTTTGGGGGAAATTTATTTGATAAAACCCAACACCAAGAATAGACATTTGAAAGGCAATTTAAAATAAATAAAGAATAGTGAACAACAGGCTGAATAAGTGTACGTTATATGAGGCATAAATAACCAACTGAGAACGTGCCTGGTATGTTAACGTAACATATTATGGTAAGAGTCATTCAAATAACTATAACATATAGAACATGCTATACGTTTACCAAACAATCTGTCACTCCTAATCGCTAAATCCCATGAAATCTTATACGTCTAGTCTCTTACGTGAATGAGCTAAATAATATTATTTGATATTTTACGGTAATGTGTTAATAATTTCACTCATAAGTCGCTCCTGAGTATAAGTCGCACCCCCGGCCAAACTATGAAAAAAACTGCGACTTATAGTCCGAAAAATACGGTAAATGTTAGCATATGTTCCATATAGGGTTGTACGGTATACTGGTATTAGTATAGTACCGCGATACTAATGAATCATATTCGGTACTATACCGCCTCTAAAAAGTACCGGTCTCCCACCCGCACCCCTGTCGTCGTCACATCGTGTCATTGCTGGTTTACGAGCAGAGGAGCATGTTCGGCAGCGCACAATCACGGAGTACTTACAAGCAGACACAGTGTGTAGACATAAAAGGGAGAACGGACGCATTTTGGCTTAAAAAATAATGATAAAGGTGAAGTTATAACACTGAAACGCCCTCAGGAAGAGGTGCTTTAAGACATGACTAGCTAGCTAGCGGCTAAAGTCCAGCCCGAGTCGGCAGTGTTTTAGCTATTTCTAAATCACTAATCCTCGCCTTCATGGCGACAAATAAAGTAAGTTTCTTACAAGTATCATCCCTGCAGGACGAGGAATAGCTAAACATGCTTCACTACACACCGTAGCTCACCGGCGTCACAATGTAAACAAACGCCATTGGTGGATCTACACCTGACATCCACTGTAATGATACCAAGTACAGGAGCGTATCTAGTCGATACTACTATGATTACATCATCACAACATCTTCTTTTGTTTTTTAAAAATGTATATTATGTTTATAAACTCAGGAAATATGTCCCTGGAAACATGAGGACTTTGAATATGACCAATGTATGATCTTGCAACTACTTGGTATCGGATCGATACCCAAATTTGTGGTGGTATCCAAAACTAATGTAAAGTATCAAACAACAGAAGAATAAGTGATTATTACATTTTAACAGAAGCGTAGATAGAACATGTTAAAAGAGAAAGAAAGCAGATAGTAACAGTAAATGAACAAGTAGATTAATAATTAATTGTCTACCATTTGTCCTTAATAATGTTGACAAACTAATAGAATGATAAATGACACAATATGTTACTGCATATGTCAGCAGCTAAATTAGGAGCCTTTGTTTGTTTACTTACTACTAAAAGACAAGTTGTCTTGTATGTTCACTATTCTATTTAAGGACAAACTTGCAATAATAAACATAATTAATGTACCCTAAGATTTTTTGCTAAAATAAAGACAACAATTAACTTTTTTGTGGTCCCCTTTATTTAGAAAAGTATTGAAAAGTACCGAAAAGTACCGAAAAGTATCAAAATAATTTTGGTACCGGTACCAAAATATTGGTTCCGGACTACAAGCCACTACTTTTTTCCAACTCTATGAGCTGTGGCTTATAAAACGGTGCAGCCTCCTAGTTTCTGATGAGGGACAGGTGTGTGGAGCCAGGGCTCAGAGACAGGAGTCAAGTTACTGCAACACACAACAACATGGAAGTCGGGCTTAGAAAGTTAGAGCGCTGGGCAGAAACTAAACACTAAACATCGGAAAACGCCCACAAAACCAAAACAAGGCATGACCTGAACCACAGGTCATGACACTTAAGTTGTGCCCTACAAGTGTTAATACAGTAAGTATTGTACTTATTACACACCAGCTGTATGATTATAATGTGCATCTTAGTTGTAGTTTTTACTAATACAGGTGTTAAAAATGGCCACGTAAAATTGCTAATTCTAATAAGTAGCATGTCAATGGCAAAGCAAATGCAACTTAGCATCAAGCTAGCCCATTTTGAAAAGTGGAGTCTTACTGTACTTTTGAGTGTTTTCTATCAGGCATACAATATTTTACGGACTATAAGGCGCACTTAAAATCCTTTTTTTCCCTCAAAACTCGACAGCGCGCCTTATAACCCGGTGCACCTAATGTACGGAATAATTCTGGTTTTGCTTACCGACCTCGAAGCAATTTTATTTGGTAGATGGTGTAATGATAAGTGTGGCCAGTAGATGGCAGTCAAACATAAGAGATATGTGTAGACTGCACTATGATGGCAATATGACTCAAGTAAACGACACCAACATTTTATATGTTCCGTTGAAAATAAAGAACATTACACACGGCGCTCAAAAATCTTTAAAAATGTTTTAGTACGACTTTGGTAAGCTATGAAGCCGCACCGCTTGGTGGATTGTCGGCACATTAAACATATGAGTATTATTATGGTGTGTGTAAAAGGTAAGACATGTTATCTGGCGTTTTGTTTCGCAATTTTATGCAAAAGAAACTTTTCTTACCTTTTGGTACCTGCTGATCTGTATTTGGGATCTGCATAAATCCTGAAAAATTGTGCGCGTCCCCCTTTGTAGTCCGTGCCGACACCGTAGTCGATAAGCTTCTTCTTTTTCTCTATCATCTTGTTATGGGACATTCATCCTCCATTTCTAATATCAAGTAGTGTAAAGTTCTTACTTTTATCTGTCAGTAAACTCGCCATGAAAGCACTAAAACATACCGGTGTAGTGAGTTTGTATTATTCACCCAAGGAACTTTAGTTATTAAAGAGTTCCAGTCGGACGGTTTTTCACGGGACACATTTCCGGCGTTATTGTTGTTTCCGGATAAGGAGATGCTGCCGTTATTGATTGAAGTAAAGTCTGAATGTCATTAATACAGTTAGCTCCATCTTTTGACATTTCTTCCACTCCCGTCCTTGCACGCTACACCGCTACAACAAAGATGACGGGGAGAAGACGCTGAAGATGAGCTGTAAAACATAATCTATGCAACGTTTTGACCACAGAACCACCATTACATGTTATGTAGACCATAAGGAAGTGTTTTACATTTAGAAAAAAATAATATTAATACAACTCCTTTTCTATGAAAAAAGATCTAAAATAGACCATTCATCGGCAGTGCGCCTTATAATCCGGTGCGCCCTATGGTCCGGAAAATACAGTACTTGCTTTGTTGGCATGGGCAATTGCAACATCCCCTCGAGCAGTGCTTCTCAATTATTTTTTATTATGCCCCCCTCCCCCCCCCCCCGGCCCTCCACTGTCCACCGTGACTACAAATAGTTGTTTATAACGTTGTTGTAAGTACACCTCTATGTTACATTGACTTCTTATTAACAATAAAGAAAACAACACACTGGTCTTTTTTCGTCTACCACTGTAGTCACAGTGAAGCCAAGCGCTACATACGCTTCTAGTACGGCAACTAGAGATGTCCGATAATGGCTTTTTTGCCCATATCCGATATTCCGATATCGTCCAACTCTTAATTACCGATTCCGATATCAACCGATATCGATATATACAGTCGTGGAATTAACACATTATTATGCCTAATTTTGTTGTGATGCCCCGCTGGATGCATTAAACAATGTAACAAGGTTTTCCAAAATAAATCAACTCAAGTTATGGAAAAAAATGTCAACATGGCACTGCCATATTTGTTATTGAAGTCACAAAGTGCTTTTTTTTTTTAACATGCCTCAAAACAGCAGCTTGGAATTTGGGACATGCTCTACCTGAGAGAGCATGAGGAGGTTGAGGTGGGCGGGGTTGGGGGGTGGCAGGGTTGAGGTGGGGGGTGGGTGGGTATATCTGACCATTGGGTGTATATTGTAGCGTCCCGGAAGAGTTAGTGCTGCAAGGGGTTCTGGGTATTTGTTCTGTTGTGTTTATGTTTGTCAAGACGTGGACTATGGATTGTTCGTTTTCCCGAGATGCAAGTAAAGTTGGATCGGACATGGCGTGGAGGTAAATACATGATTTATTTATTACTATAAACTACAATGTACGAACAAAAAGGCGCGCACAAAGGCGGAGGTGCAAACTTGGCTAATGAAAACCAAAGACTAGCACAAAGGCAAAAACTATGAACATGAAATATACAACAGACACTTACTATGACGTGAGAAGATCAGCATGAACTATGGAAAACATGAGTAGCATCAGGTAACAGAGGTAAACAGGGGTAACAGAGTTAATGTCGCCAGACAGACTGCCTGGCAACTGAAAGCTTAAATAATACCGACATGATTAGTGACAAATGTGCGAGTGCTAAACGTGAGACAGGTGCGTGACATGAGGACAGGTGAAAACTAATGGGTTGTCATGGAAACAAAACAAACAAGAGGGCACAAAGAGTCCAAAAACCAAACTGAACATAACCAAAACAAAACATGATCACACAGACATGACAATGTTGTGTTACGTTGCACATGTTCTCCCGAAATGTGTTTGTCATTCTTGTTTGGTGTGGGTTCACAGTGTGGCGCATATTTGTAACAGTGTTAAAGTTGTTTATACGGCCACCCTCAGTGTGACCTGTATGGCTGTTGACCAAGTATGCATTGCATTCACTTGTGTGTGTGAAAAGCCGTAGATATTATGTGACTGGGCCGGCACGCAAAGGCAGTGCCTTTAAGGTTTATTGGCACTCTGTACTTCTCCCTACGTCCGTGTACACAGTGGCGTTTTAAAAAGTCATAAATTTTACTTTTTGAAACCGATACCGATAATTATGAAACCGATACCGATAATTTCCGATATTACATTTTAAAGCATTTATCGGCTGATAATATCGGTAGTCCGATATTATCGGACAGCTCTAACGGCAACATAAAAAAGCATGCTCCCGAGGTCACACGCGCCCCAAGATATTACAACCGAAAAGTGGCAGTCCGACTGAATCCACTCTGAGCGCTGCTTGAGTGCTTGTTTCCCCACCAAGTGTTTATGTCGACCGAGTCTGCAACGTTGCGTATGCAACAAAGGCATTGAAATACAGTACCGCTGGATTTTACGTGAATCCATACCTGGTAGTACCTATAAAAGTAGCCAATTTTTGTAGCCACGCCTTCTCTTGACGGCCAACATTGAAGTCATTGTGTTGTTTTAAGACAATCATGGTGGTGGTAGCGTCATTAGTCTGGGGCTGCATCAGTGCGATCGGAATTGGAGAGCTGCGGTGCATTGGGCGAAACACAAATTCCAACATGAATGACATTCTGAAGCAAAGAACAATGCCGCGGGGCAGTTTTCCAACATGACAGCGAGCACAAACGCACCTCAAAGATGGCTAACAAGCACCTGCTGTGTGACGCCAACACGGCGAAGTGGAAGAGAATTTCCTGTGCAGCAAAGGAGGATTAAGGTAGTGCTCGACAACAACAACGGTCACACTGTGATGTTTACTCACTTGTGTCGACTTATTTTCAGTAAATAGTAAATCCATACTGCTTGCCAAGCTGTACACTGACTACTCTAAGTTTTAGGATTGTTTATTTAATAGGGTTGTCCCAAACTTTTTCACTTCCAATAGAATGCTGAGATTGGAGCCTTGAGTATCGGCCAGTATTAATCTGATACGATATCAGCACAAACCATAGTACATACTTTTATCCTTTTGTAGTTTGGAATGTTAGAAAAGGTTTGATCAAGTTAAATGACTTAAAGAACAAACACTACAAACAAAACACCTGATGACCGACTGTTTTTAAACTGAAGTGGAGTAGCAATGGTCACAATAATTCATTAAGTTAACTTAGACTTAGACAAACTTTATTGATCCCCAAGGGAATGAACACTGAATGATGCGGACACATTTGTTACTGGATACTTTTTAGTAGGGGTGCACAAAAAATTAATCCAAATCGCAATTCTAAATGGATTCATAATTTTCACCCAAAAAAATTAAATTAAAAATGTATTTATATATGTGATTTTTTTAAAACATTTTTTTAAATAAATATAAATATAATAAATATAAATGAATCAATATAAATATAAATAAAATGTGAATGTATATATATATATATATATATGTACGTATATATACATACATACATATATACACATAGAAACACACATACATACAAATATACATATATATATATATATATATATATATATATATATATATATATATATATATATATATATACATACATATATACACTTAAATACATACATACATACATATATACATATATATACACATAAATACATACGTAAATACATATTAATATACATATATATATATATATATATATATATATATATATATATACATATATATATATGCACATACATATACTGTATGTATATATATATATATATATATATATATATATATATATATATATACAGTATATATATATATTGATGGAAGCAGATCAGAATCATATCCATATTTAAGTGTTACTTCTTTCTAAAACTCCTATAGTCATATTTACATCAGCTAATGTCTCGTGTGGTACAAAGTGCTTGGATTTAAGTGTCCTTGAGTAGACAGGCAGAGCGCTGTTGAGACTGCCATAACATTCCTAAGATAAGGAGCACAGGGCAGTGCTGAGCTTGGGGGACAGGAGGTGGAGGGGAGACCGATCTGGACCGGGCTGGGGAACGCTGGTGTGCTGGATTGGTCTCAGGTTTGTCCTCTAAGCTTGGAGAATAAACCACAAAATACCAACTTCTGCCTGGTGATTGATTATAAACAACAGTATATTGCCATAAAAAGAATCTGGGAGAGACTAGCAATTTGAATTCCCCATTGGAGGAATGCTGGTCAACGCAACAATTTGGGGGCTTCGTCCGAGATGGCACGCTGTTGATTGATGACTTCTTGCAATCTTCTGGACAGACTCAAATGGCCAATACAAGGTGAGCAGAGCCTTTTTATATAAAATCTGCTTTAGGAGTCTGTCCTGAAGTCTGTAAGTCAAACACTGTTTTTTAATCCCAGGCACAGATTGGTGATTTTGATAGATTGATTGCATTTTTGCCGAGCCTGCTATTGCATTAAAATTGTAAATAAGTGGTCAACTCACGCCATTGTGTCTCGATTACCGTGACGGGCAGTTTCATTGACGAGTGAACTAATAGTTGGGTGTGGCTCACCCTGGGTAGTTGGTCGCCGCCTAAAAGAGTAACGGGTTAAAGGCCCTCGTATGATATGGAGGTTAGAGGCCTGCATATTGTACGATAAATTTAACGGGGTTAAAGGCCGTCGCATGGGTTGGGGTTTAAAGGCCTTCAGGGGTTCGAGGCCCCTGAAAAAAAAAATGGACACAATGGCCAAGGAGTGTGACAGACAAGAATGTGATGGCGGCTGGGGAAAAATGTGATTAATCATTACTGTGTAATGATCAATTGAATGGACGGTTGTCGACAATGGAACTAGCAGGTAAAAAAAAAAAAAAAAAAAAAAAAAAAAAGGACAACGTTCCTTGAAAGGGTTAAGAGGGAGTTTACAATACTCGAAAAGTCGTGAACTCAAACGTCTGGTAAAATAAAATAAAAAAATTTTAAAAAGTAACTGGAAGTTTTATGGTAAAGTGAAACGCAGAGAGTGTGCTGCTGAGTGTGTGTGTGTGTGTGTGCGGGAGTGCTTACGCATGCTCGTGTGTGTGTGTGCTGAGTGTGTGTGTGTGTGTGTGTGTGTGTGTGTGTGTGTGTGTGTGTGTGTGTGTGTGTGTGTGTGTGTGTGTGTGTGTGTGTGTGTGTGTGTGCGCTGGTAAAAAATGGAACACTCAGGGAGAGAATTTAAGAGTTTGGTGTATGATAAAAGTAAACGGGGATTACGTGGAAAAACGAAATGCAGCAAAAGAACCGATGATTAATGACAGAATGGACTCATTGGTTTTTTGTCTGCCGCGCATGCGCAAGACAATTCAAACGACCCGCCCAGACTTTGACTAGGACACCGCCCCCTACTCCAGTGACAAGAGAAGGAGGTATTAACACGCCCCCTCTAAGATTAATCCTGCCTCCGAAAATTAACCCCTTGTACACGTCTGACCATTTTCTCCGGCAGACATTTTTGACACATGACATTAACACTTTGGACATACTACAATATAAGTCTCTTGCCGATGCATACATGCAAGCCATTGTTGACCTTGCTTTCCCACCTGTACCTCCGGGAGGGAACCTTTGGCCAAACACTTTGGACAAAGTTAACCCTGATATACACGGTGCCAAAAACAATATATGGCAGGACATTTTATTCATCCCATGCAAAATAGGGCTAATGACAGAGCAACAAGGAAACGACTACTTAAATTACAGATCGCTGAAGATAAAAGGTTAAAAGAACCAAAAGGTCAAAGATCAGCTAAGGTATATTCAGCAGTGGGTGACCTTGCTTTTGAGTTCCAACAGGTGGAGGAAAGAATCCTCAACAGACGTGCGGTTGGACTCGGGTGGTGGACAACACAATGCTTCAAAGCCGGTCTGGGGTAGACACTGTTTCGGCTGTGACCAGCCTGGTCACTGGAGTCGTGACTGTCCGAACATTTCCGAACAGGAAAGGTTCCGTCGTGCCAACAAACGAACACGAAGGCGTGTAAGAGGACGCCCACATCAGGAGCCGCAGCAGGAAGTACCGACAGGACCCCTGCTGGACATGAGTGTCAACGGACAATTTTATCAGCCACCCATTCGATTCTGAATGCAGAGGTACCAAAAAAACTGTGTGCTTCCTCTTTAAAGGTCGAAGGCTTCGCTGAGGTCACAAGAAGGTTACCTGTCACCAAACCACTTCCGGTTCAGATTCCTGGACCTCCTTTACAGACTGTACCCTGACATTCAAATCGCAAAGAAGGAACATTCCTGGTGTTACCTGACGGCTGAACCACCCAGCTGCGACACCACTACCAAGACTCCTCCATGAGCTCATACCACAGCCTGAAACAACAGGAATGGCTGACATCCAACTGCTCTATCAGTGAAAACCCTGACTGGCTGAGATGCTTCCGTGTGTTCTGCCACCCGACTCGCCATATGTTATGATTATTTATAAATGTTGGAACTCAAGGTGTGGCTGCTCACGTTGACCTATCTTTGCAACAGCTAGCATGGTATAAGATGGACACAATAGTGTCCCACATTGTTCCCTTGCTCTCTGTCTCGCCTACAAAACCAAAGAACTTAGGTACAATGATAAGACACGGCGTAGCTGCCAAACATTACACCGACACCCAAATACCACATTTTCAATTGTTTAGGTTTAGCCCATGGTTATGTTAAACACATAACTATGGGCTGCACTTTAGACACCTGTAGGCTACGAGGAGCTAGCAGCTACACAACAGCTGAGCTAAAACGACACATTACACATTACATACACATAGTCGTCAAGACAGAAGTCTGATAGAAAGTATTCAGTAACAAACGTGTCTGCATCATTCAACTTTCTACAACATGAGCTTGACTTAATGAATTATTGGGGCCACCAGGTGTGGTAAAATTTCAAAATACTATTGCTAAAGCATCCGCTATAAGGGTAGTATTTTTCTAGTATTGGTGACAATATAAATATAAGCATATTTTGTTACTTTCACCATATTGAATAAATTACATAAAAGTTAGGGTTCAGATGAGTTTGAGTTAATTGTGATATTGCTAAGGGGTCCCCTACCCTAACACCACCCCCCAGTGGACCATAGAGGCTGAAGAGACAATCATTGACCTCAAACATGACCTGCCCTCCGCTACTTGACTATTAGCTGACCTTTTTCTTAGATGTTTCTGAAAGTGATAGTATGACTAACACAGTCCTTTTTTTCAGAAACAGAAGGGGGTGAGTGAGGGTGGATACAGACTCCTTGGAACAAAATCGACAATCATCCGACTCTGACACATTCCATAGTTTTAACATTTTTCCCGTGGGTAAGAAGTTATAACTAATTTTAATTTGAAAATAACGATTTTACACATCGATAGTAGTTTAGTAGATCAAATTTAGAATATGGAGGAGGTGAGGGTGAACCATGTATAGTCTTTGATTTCACTGATATGATCAATACGGTACAAGGGAAAGGTACGTACTGACTTGTGTTGACAATCACAGTGGTTGGCCGGAATCAACAACAACCTCAAAAGAGGATGCAATATCAGTAATTAAATGACTTGTGAATGACCTAGTACCCCGACATGGTTTCCCCAAAAAGATTAGGTCAGACAATGGCAACCATTAAAAAAAAATAAAAATACTCACTTAGCCTTGGTCGAAAAGGCTTTCGGACTAGAACACAGGTTTGGGGTACCATCCTGAGTCCCAAGGTAAGGTTGAAAGGATGGACCAGAACATTAAAAACTAATTGGCTAAAATCTGTGCACAGACCAAATTTAATTGGATTGACATGTTGCAATTAGCGTTAATGATCATTCGAAGGTCCGTGAATAAAACGGTTTTACCGCCCTTTGAGTTTTTCACCCTATGAGCTGCATACAGGTCAGCCATTCACAGGACCAGCAGCCCACCATGGAAGGAGGACTCAGCGTAAAACCAAAATGGTATTTTACACAAAAAATTGCCGAATTTGTGTGCCAGTTCTTCTGTACAGATTCCCTTCTGCCCGCTGAGAGGGTCAAGATCAAGGTCATCAAACGCAAGTGGACGGAGCTCAGGTAGACTGGTCCCTTCAAGGTCGTGGAACGGACGTCCCACGCCCTTCGACTGCCTGGTGGAGGGGACACCTGGTACCACCTCTCCCTCTGCACTACAGCTGAAGAACCTGACAGATCACCAGGGGATGTCATTGCTGACATCGCCACAACATCTGCCCCTCTTGACCCCCTCGCCACATCATCTGCCCCTCAGCCCAGGAGACGAGAGAGATTTTCTACCTACATTACTCTTTTCAACTTTTATATTGTATATCCTTGTGTGAGACCAATCCAGTATGCTAAATGTTTCTTAGTTTTTCTTGCTTGTTTTCAGCATAACTATATGTGTCGTTACATTAAGTGAAAAGTTTGATGTTTATCCCCGTTTTGTTACCTAAATTACTCTGATATTGATAGACGAAAGGCAGGATGTTACACCCGGTAGTGTTCTCTGACGGACTGGTGCTTGGGCGTGTTCTACTGTCTTTGTGTCTCAGTTCATCCTTCCTGACGACAGTGACTGACAAGTGTCTAAGAACATACAGCGGACTTTAAATAGACTGGGTCAAAGGGGATAGCAAGACTTATTTTTGACCTGTGCAGTGTGATTAATTACGGGGGACACAATAGCTATTACTGTGGTAATAACCTCTATATTTGTTACGACTCAACCCTGAACCATTGGTGTCGGATGCAGACAACATACTCTGGTAAGTTGTGCCCATTGTCCCTTTTATGTTGTTTTGGGGCTTGACCTGACTGATACAGACGCTAAAGGAATTATTAAAATTAATGTCCTTGAGAGGGCGTTAACTACCTCTACACCCTCTGTAGCACCTAAAGTACCACCCCACCTCAGTGGTGTTTCAAAGGCTCTCACATCTGTGCGTGCTATAGACATCACCACCAAAGGCCTGGTAACTTTGACCTTAGGAGCGGGTGCAGACAACCTGTGGCTCAGGTGGAGGCCAAAACCTGGGTGACTGTGTTGCTTCTTCCGCTGGACGTCCCTTTTCCAACACTTACCCCGCCCCTTTTAAGTTGACTGACATGTGTACCCTTCTGTTGACAATGCCACCCGACTTCTTCCCTTTGTGGCCCAAAAGCTGAATTACACGCGTTTTCAAATTACAGGACCCTCTTCGTCCCCCAACAAATTGGGTGACATTAACCGTTACTGGTGCACCACACTGATAGATGGCTCTAGGATAGGCCCTTGGGCACGAGCTGCCTCTCTAACTCCCCGCCGCCATTGAGACTAACCAACCTGACTCGTGACACAGTTGAGGGACTTGCTGAACAACCTCCCTCAAGACCATCCAGAACCGCACAGCCCCTTGGGCTAAGTGTCACTAAAGGGGGTCTAGCAAAGTGGTAACTTTAAGACTTTCGAGAATTGTTGGTTTACTTCCCTGACCATGACGACATTGACGTGGACTCCCTCCATCTATCTCCCATGTAAATAAGCTGTTGTTTTATTGCTAGCTTGCTTAAAGAAAAAAAACAGCACCTACGTTAATGTGGGGCGTGCTTTATAAGTTTACAAGTATTAAAGATCTTATTAGAAGATCTTAAAGGGGGATTGATGGAAGCAGATCAGAATCATATCCATATTTAAGTGTTACTTCTTTCTAAAACTCCTATAGTCATATTTACATCAGCTAATGTCTCGTGTGGTACAAAGTGCTTGGATTCGAGTGTCCTTGAGTAGACAGGCAGAGCGCTGTTGAGACTGCCATAACATTCCTAAGATAAGGGGCACAGGGCAGTGCTGAGCTTGGGGGGACAGGATGTGGAGGGGAGACCGATCTGGACCGGGCTGGGGAACGCTGGTGTGCTGGATTGGTCTCAGGTTTGTCCTCTAAGCTTGGAGAAAAAACCACAAAATACCAACTTCTGCCTGGTGATTGATTATAAACAACAGCATATTGCCATAAAAAGAATCTGGGAGAGACTAGCAATTTGAATTCCCCATTGGAGGAATGCTGGTCAACGCAACAATTTATATACAGTACATATATGTTTTTCCTCTTTTAATTTTTTAAAATCGGAATCAATTCCTAAAATGACGTTTCTAGGCCATCTCCATGCAGCCAGAAGGAGCTTTTCTAACCTGTAACCTGAGCCAAACGTTTCATTATAATTATTATACCAAATAATACATAGCGAGAATCGGTTTGAATGGAGAATCCCTCCTGAATCGACCCCAGGAATCGGGATTCGGATGGAATCGTTAAATGTCCAAAGAATGACATCCCTACTTTCTAATAGGCTTCTGCCTTGGAGACTTTGTATGTGTAAGTAATATGCAACTATAAATATTTGATACTTGTTGACAAACATGCTGCTTTAGACTGCAATATTGTTCAATTAAGGACATTTAATACATATGTCTGCCTGGTGTGCTATTGTGTGCTTAGCTGTTGTGTAACTGCTCGCTCCTAACAGGCTACATTTGTTTATTATGGGTACACAAATAGATGTAAGTAATGCACATGAACTACCTTTTGTCCAATGTATGACATTATTTGCATGGAAATGTATCTCTTATCTAAACTTCCTCACAGAGTTTGGACAAGCACCACAAAGCCAGATGTGCCATTTAGGCAGACTAGGTGCTAAGCTGTTTTTCATTCCGAGTTCCACTAAATTAACCGTGCAAAATATGCTTCCCCGTGAAACAAAATGCTCAGTCACAGGGCCTGGAACGTGAGCGCTGTGCTTGTGTGGGCAAGCGTGCATGGAACAGGAAAATAAGAAGAATCCAACCAGTCAAAACAAGTTAAATGACCTCTTTTGGTAATACAATACATGATTAATGATAAATACACTCGGTTTAGGCTCCAATATTCATTCATTTGCACGAGATATTTTGAATACTAAAAAGTGTCCTCATTTCAACATGACTTATAGAACTGTTTTTGGTTCAAATCAGAAGAGGTGAATATGATCGGTCTATTTTGAAAAGGAAAGACAGAAAATTTTGAGTAGAATTTTTTTTTTCCAGCATGCAGACAAAATGCTCTCTGACCATTGTTAATAATTAACAAACATTTCAATCTGGTTTGCCCCATCAGGTTGATGACTTTCCTTTTTAAAATACAAGTTTTACATTGTTACATCTTATTATTGGACTCCAGTCATCCCTCGCCACAGCTTCATAAACTTCTGTTTTTAGCATATTCTACATTTTTGGGGGCTAAATTAAGTTTTGTATTTGTGTTATATGTTTGTCTTATGTTCAGTTATTACAGTATGACAAGCGGGACTTTTGTTTACAGGTTAACGGTGAATTCTACGATGGAAAAAAAACAGCGCTAATCTTGGCGTCGCCGCGACAATCTCAAGTTGAGTTAAGTTAAGTTAAAGTTAAAGTACCAATGATTGTCACACACACCCTAGGTGTGGTGAAATTATTCTCTGCATTTGACCCATCACCCTTGATCACCCCCTGGGAGGTGAGGGGAGCAGTGAGCAGCAGCAGTGGCTGCGCACGGGAATAATTTTTGGTGATTTAACCCCCAATTCCAACCCTTGATGCTGAGGGGCCAAGCAGGGAGGTAATGGGTCCCATTTTTATAGTCTTTGGTATGACTCGAGTTGACCACATTTTGGCAGAGTAGCTTTTTAAAAGACTTGATCTTCAACTTCTGCCTCATTGATAACACACCTCCACACTGGTGAGAGTTTGTCAAAAGACGACAACGGGACGTAGCATCAAAGTCGTCACAACGAGACTAAAACTAACTAACTAAACTATCAGCTATCACGAGTCAAAGTTTTGATTTTGCACGACACGCATAAACGTTAACGAGAAAGAATGCTGACAACAAAGGTAATTGTCGTAGTCGCAACTGTTGGCCAAGTTTTTGCAGAACAACACACACCCAGGATGTGGTTAAAGATTTCCACAATGTGGTTCTGTTGTAGTGGCCGGGTGACTGCCATAGCAATGACGCTCGGAGGATCCTCCGGGCTACCAGTGAGTACTGTTATCTACAGTAGAACACACTTAAGTCAACTACATTGGGTAAAACAAGTGTAAAGGTGACTATATGGCTGTTATTTCATGTGTAGAAGGCTATAAGAAATTTAAAAAGTAGGTCGTTTACAGTTTTTTTTATACTTTATTAAAATATTTGATTTATTAAGAATATGCTTACTTAGCGAAAATCCACTTATTGTCGTCAGATCTGGTCTCAATTAACCGCAATATACAAAGGACGACTGTACAATGCAAATACTAACTGTCACGACGGGGGGGGGGGGGGTCGCAGCTTACTGCGGGGTTCGTTCCCCCGGGATGCAGACGGACCACTCTGGACAAGGCGTGCAGGTAGGAGCATGATTTAAAGGGCTACTGAAACCCACTACTACCGACCACGCAGTCTGATAGTTTATATATCAATCATGAAATCTTAAAATTGCAACACATGCCAATACGGCCGGGTTAACTTATAAAGTGCAATTTTAAATTTCCAGCTAAACTTCCGGTTGAAAACGTCTATGTTTGATGACGTATGCGCGTGACGTCAATCGTTGAAACGGAAGTATTCGGACACCATTGTATCCAATACAAAAAGCTCTGTTTTCATCGCAAAATTCCACAGTATTCTGGACATCTGTGTTGGTGAATCTTTTGCAATTTGTTTAATGAACAACAAAGACTGCAAAGAAGAAAGCTGTAGGTGGGATTGGTGTATTAGCGGCTGGCTGTAGCAACACAACCAGGAGGACTTTGACTTGGATAGTAGACGCGCTATCCGACGCTAGCCGCCGACCGCATCGATGATCGGGTGAAGTCCTTCGTCGCTCTGTCGATCGCTGGAACGCAGGTGAGCACGGGTGTTGATGAGCAGATGAGGGCTGGCGTAGGTGGATAGCTAATGTTTTTAGCATAGCTCTGTGAGGTCCCGTAGCTAAGTTAGCTTCAATGGCATCGTTAGCAAGTCAAGTCAAGTCAAGTCAACTTTATTTATATAGCACATTTTCAACAACTTTTTAGATTGAACCAAAGTGCTTTACAGGTTAAAAAAGCATGGAGCAAACAAAAAAAAAAAAAAAAAAAAACTAAGCAAAACAAAAAAAAACAAAAAAAAAAACAAACAAAGAACATAAACAATGAGCAACAGCATTGTTAAGCTTCGCCAGGCTGGAAAGCATTAACCGTGTAGTTACATGTCCATGGTTTAATAGTATTGTTGATTTTCTGTCTATCCTTCCAGTCAGGGGTTTATTTCTTTTGTTTCTATCTGCAGTAAAGCCAGATGCTATCACGTTAGCTCCGTAGCTAAAGTGCTTCGCCGATGTATTGTCGTGGAGATAAAAGTCACTGTGAATGTCCATTTCGCGTTCTCGACTCTCATTTTCAAGAGGATATAGTATCCGAGGTGGTTTAAAATACAAATCCGTGATCCACAATAGAAAAAGGAGAAAGTGTGGAATCCAATGAGCCAGCTTGTACCTAAGTTACGGTCAGAGCGAAAAAAGATATGTCCTGCACTGCACTCTAGTCCTTCACTCTCACGTTCCTCATCCACGAATCTTTCATCCTTGCTCAAATTAATGGGGTAATCGTCACTTTCTCGGTCCGAATCGCACTAGCTGCTGGTGTAAATAATGGGGAAATGTGAGGAGCCTTTCAACCTGCGACGTCACGCTACTTCCGATACAGGCAAGGCTTTTTTTTATCAGCGACCAAAAGTTGCGAACTTTATCGTTGATGTTCTCTACTAAATTCTTTCAGCAAAAATATGGCAATATCGCGAAATGATCAAGTATGTCACATAGAATAGATCTGCTATCCCCGTTTAAATAAAAACATTTAATTTCAGTAGGCCTTTAATCTTGAAAACACGTATCCAAAACAAAAAACAAGTAGAAGGGAAAACATGCTGATCGCACGTGAAGCTATGGTACAAACTAGCACCGGAAGCATAAATTAGAAGCCAAGAAATATCAACGTAACCTGTTGCGTACAGCAAACAATGAAGCCAGGACGAGTGTGGCGAGAGAGGTGAATAAATAGCTCTCTGATTAGTGGTCGACAACATGTGAGCGTGCCGACTACTAACCAGAGGCAGGTGAACCCAATTAATCCCCATGGAAACTAAAACCAACCCAGAGGTGCACAAACAGGAACTAAGGAAGTCCAAAACTAACAGAAAATAACAAAACATGATCCGGGCCACGGATCATGACAACTAACAATTAGAGGTGGGGGGAAATAATCGCAATTCGGTTATAAAATCAATTATTAAACGTCAATCATCGATTTATTTTCTGTAAATAAAGTAATGCACACTGTTCTAAAATTTGGCGACCGAGCAACACAGGAAGCGATAGCTGATGAGTGGGAGTGACACGCTAACAGCCAATCAGGTAAAAGTATCAACTATCACGTTTGGTTGTCCGTCTTGTTGTCTTTTGCGGTTGGTTCTTTGCGAGGAGTGAAAAAAGGAAGTAAAAATGAAGAAATTGTGGATAAAACAACAAAAGTCTCCTGGACAGTATGGCAGTTTTTTGGATTTTTTTAAACAGACCATAGTCAGACCAATGCGGTCTGTGAATTATGCGAGGCACTCATCCCCACCAAGACCGGTAATAACACTTTTTTGATTGATTGAGACTTGTATTAGTAGATTGCACAGTACAGTACATATTCCGTACAATTGACCACTAAATGGTAACACCCGAATAAGTTTTTCAACTTGTTTAAGTCGGGGTCCACGTTAATCAATTCACGGTAAATTGTCATGTCTGATATTGAGTTTGTGGGGGTTTTTTAAGCCTCGGTCCTGTCCTGCGCTCTTATTTTGTAGTTTTCACTTCCTGTTTTCTTGTCCCCTTGCAGCACCTTGACATTATTTCTTGTTTGTAATGAAGACTATTTTATTTCTGCTGTTGCTGCTGGCTGAGTTTGGGACATGGTGAATTGTCTTCCTAGTGAATGCTCACCTCTACAACGGATTGCTGACATCCAGCATTCTGTTTATTTTGGTCTCGTGTCGCGTCAGTGCTCATCCGAGCAGCACCCGTCTTTTGTTTGTTTGTTTAGTCACTATCCCCTGTCCTCTCCGGCATCCTGGAATCATGACCTCTATCGCTAACACGCGTGACAACCACACCTCCTTCCCAGCAGGCACAAGACATTAAAACAACGTTGGGAACTTGTTGAATTAGGTCCTGACGTAGAGCAACACAAATACAACGTTGAAACAACATGATCTTTTACAACGTTTATTCAATGTTGGGTTCTGACGTTGATTTGACTGTTGAAATGTGGTCATTTCCCAACCAAAATCTACAACACAAATACAACGTTGAAACAACATGCTTTTTGACAATGTTTATTCAGTGTCTGGTTGTGACGTAGATTTGACCATTGAATGTGGGTCATTTTCCAACCAATATTCAACAACACAAAAACAACGTTCAAACAACATGCTTTTTGACAACGTTTATTCAATGTCATGTTGTGACGTTGATATGACCATTGAATTTTGGTCATTTTCCAACTAATATCCAACAACACAAATACAACGTTGAAACAACATGCTTTTTGACGACGTTTATTCAATGTCAGGTTGTGACGTTGATTTGATCATTGAAATGTGGTCATTTCCCAACCAATATTCAACAACACAAATACAACATTGAAACAACATGCTTTTTGACGACGTTTATTCAATGTTGGGTTCTGACGTTGATTTGACCGTTAAAATTTGGTCATTCCCTAACCAAAATTCTACAACACAAATACAACGTTGAAACAACATGCTTTTTGACGACGTTCATTCAATGTCAGGTGGTGACGTAGATTTGACCATTGAAATTTGATCATTTCCACAACATGGATCCAACATTGGACATCAACGTTGTCTCAGTTTGCAAATACAACTATTTTTGTATTTTGCCACGTAGTTTCAAAGTCAGTTTTAAAGGACACGTATGTATAATCAACGTTGTATCAATGTCTTCTGCCTGCTGGGTTAGCTCACCCTTTAGAGCACAGCCCTAACTTCCTGGCACTAAACCTGCAGAAAATAGTTCTTCCCAGCTTTCTCTCGATGTCACCCGGGGTTCTGGAGTCCCTGCTCGACTTCAGCAGTCCCGGGACATAGCTCCAGAACAACTTGGGGGGCATAAAAACCAGCAGGAACCCAGCAAACGAGACACCAAAAGGGGCTAAGTATGTTTACCTGTTCACACTTTGCACTATTTTGTTACATTTTATCAAGCGTTTCTTACGTCTTCCTTATTTTTGCATCTACATTTTAAGGTTATTGTTAAGTCTTCAATGTCCAATGTTGTTTACATTAATTAGGTGTTTTCCATGCTTGTGTTGACATTTCCTTTCCTTTCCCCCTGATGGCTGAGGGGATTATAATCAAAGGTTACATTTGAAATAAAAATGTTTACATTTAATACATTTTTACTCCTGGTCTTTATTTTCGATAGGTCATAAAAAATATAAATAATTATCAATATTAATCGTGATGCAGCCGATAAATGCTTTAATATGTAATATCGGAAATGATCGGTATCGGTTTCAAAATTATCGGCATTGGTTTTAAAAAGTACAATTTATGACTTTTTAAAACGCAGCTGTGTACACGGATGTAGTAGGAAGTACAGAGCGCCAATAAACCTTAAAGGCACTGTCACATTATATGTACGGCTTTTCACACACACAAGTGAATGCAATGCATACTTGGTCAACAGCCATACAGGTCACACTGAGGGTGACCATATAAACAACTTTAACATTGTTACAAATATGCGCCACACTGTGAACCCACACCAAACAAGAATGACAAACACATTTCGGGAGAACATCCGCACCGTAACACAACATAAACACAACAGAACAAATACCCAGAACCCCTTGCAGCACTAACTCTTCCGGGACGCTACAATAGACACCCCCCCCCCCCGCCCCCCGCTACCCCAACCCCGCCCACCTCAACCTCTTCATGCTCTCTCAGGGAGAGCATGTCGCATATTCCAAGCTGCTGTTTTGAGGCATGTTAAAAAAAATAATGCACTTTGTGACTTCAATAATAAATATGGCAGTGCCATGTTGGCATTTTGTTTTCCATAACTTGAGTTGATTTATTTTGGAAAACCTTGTTACATTGTTTAATGCATCCAGCGGGGCGTCACAACAAAATTAGGCATAATAATGTGTTAATTCCACGACTGTATATATCGGTATCGGTTGATATCGGAATCGGTAATTAAGAGTTGGACAATATCGGCATACTTGGTCAACAGCCATACAGGTCACACTGAGGGTGACCATATAAACAACTTTAACATTGTTACAAATACGCGCCACACTGTGAACCCACACCAAACAAGAATTATTAGGCATAATAATGTGTTAATTCCACGACTGTATATATCGGTATCGGTTGATATCGGAATCGGTAATTAAGAGTTGGACAATATCGGCATACTTGGTCAACAGCCATACAGGTCACACTGAGGGTGACCATATAAACAACTTTAACATTGTTACAAATATGCGCCACACTGTGAACCCACACCAAACAAGAATGACAAACACATTTCGGGAGAACATCCGCACCGTAACACAACATAAACACAACAGAACAAATACCCAGAACCCCTTGCAGCACTAACTCTTCCGGGACGCTACAATATACACCCCCCCCCCCCCCCCGCTACCCCCAACCCCGCCCACCTCAACCTCCTCATGCTCTCTCAGGGAGAGCATGTCGCATATTCCAAGCTGCTGTTTTGAGGCATGTTAAAAAAAATAATGCACTTTGTGACTTCAATAATAAATATGGCAGTGCCATGTTGGCATTTTGTTTTCCATAACTTGAGTTGATTTATTTTGGAAAACCTTGTTACATTGTTTAATGCATCCAGCGGGGCGTCACAACAAAATTAGGCATAATAATGTGTTAATTCCACGACTGTATATATCGGTATCGGTTGATATCGGAATCGGTAATTAAGAGTTGGACAATATCGGAATATCGGATATCGGCAAAAAAGCCATTATCGGACATCTCTAAGTAGAACCCCAGCATTCAATGGCCGTACTGTAATTCCTAAATGGTGACTACCACTGTGAACTGCAGTTGAAAAAAAAATACAAAGGAAACAGCATGACCAATACTTCTTGGCAATATGAATATAATGAAAGGTTTTAAAGATTGTCTGAGACGCACGTTTAATCCGACATTCTTTGCATTCCTGCCCCCGTGCAAAAAACAGCAGTGGCATTAGATTTCCTCTCTGATAGCATCTGATGGGTCTTCCGCCTATTGTTGTTCTGCTCTTGGAGCTTCTTTCAAGTCGCATTACAGCGAAAATAAAGCATGAAAACACGTTATTTGTTATTTCAGCATGTTCTGTGCCACAGTGTGCTTCACTGCGTTGCTGGAACACCACAAAAAGAGACCACCAAAGTCCGTCGTACGTAATCCAACAGCGCGACCTCTCCCCGCCGCTAGAGGCTGAGGTGACTCACGCACCGAGGATGCGGCTTTGCCCGTCGCCATGCCGACGCAGCAGCTCACAACAAGAGGCTTTAGCGGCCCTCCGCTTCTGTTTCCGTCTTACGGCTGCAAAGAGCTAAAGGGGCTCGCTAAGGAGTCCTGCTCGGACTGCATGTGAAACGGCTTTGGGGATAATTCCTTCCTTTATGGATATCGAACGCATTCAAAGACAGGCTTTGAACTGAGCCAATCAGTCAGGCTTTGTCAAATATTACACAACATGTTGGCTCGTAGACAACTGGAGGGATATGAGGTCCATCTGACCCTTAAAACAAGGCGCACGTTTTGGTGTGGTTTATTAGTCTCTTCCAAGATGGCCGCTAACATAAAGCCCTCCACAAAGTGCAAAGAAGACAGATCTGATAATAGGATATCAATATATGCCGTTGCTCAAAAAGGTGTGACGATCTGTCACTTCATTTCTGTTTGTTTCCTTGCTTTGTATTTACTTCCCATCCGTGCTCTTATTTTGTTTCCATTTCCTGTTTGTCCCGCTGAGCACGGTGGTTCTTCCCTCACTTGCTGTTGATTGGCAGCCGGTCCACACCTGCTGCCAATCAGCATGTCTCTATTTATCCTTTAGAGATTGCTTTATGTTTGTAGAACTTATATGCAAGACTGCGTTCTCCTCTGTTTTGAGTAAATTAAACTCATCTTACCTGCTCTCCTTTCTCCTGGTTCCTGCATCTTGGGGTCACAAATACGGCAGCCATGCGAGTTCCTCACAAAAGGTTCATTATGTCTTCTTATTCATATACTTTTTACATTTTCTTGTAGTCCGACAATATTTTCGGTATATTAGATGGAATTTTTACCTGACATGTTTGGACTGTCATCTGCAATTTTCTTCTACTAATTAGCATTAGTAGAATACTAACACTAATCTAGTACTAATACTACTTTTTGAGGACCTCAACACGCACGAAAAGTCGCCATATTTTCAACGCTGATCGCAGCTTTAATTTGTATTTGACTTTGAGAGTTAGTGCTGCAAGGGGTTCTGGGTATTTGTTCTGTTGTGTTTATGTTGTGTTACGGTGCGGATGTTCTCCCGAAATGTGTTTGTCATTCTTGTTTGGTGTGGGTTCACAGTGTGGCGCATATTTGTAACAGTGCTAAAGTTGTTTATACGGTCACCCTCAGTGTGACCTGTATGGCTGTTGACCAAGTATGCATTGCATTCACTTACTTGTGTGTGAAAAGCCGTAGATATTATGTGACTGGGCCGGCACGCAAAGGCAGTGCCTTTAAGGTTTATTGGCGCTCTGTACTTCTCCCTACGTCCGTGTACACAGCAGCGTTTTAAAAAGTCATGAATTTTACTTTTTGAAACCGATACCGATAATTTTGAAACCGATACCGATCATTTCCGATACAACATTTTAAAGCATTTATCGGCCGATAATATCGGCAGTCCGATATTATCGGACATCTCTAATTCTAACATATAAAAATCGTCTTGTTATTGGTGGCTAGCAATGCAGCTAATAAGAGCAATCAATTCTGCCTCTAAATCACTTTAAAAAAGCATTGAAAAACCGCCAGCAATACTTCATTTATGTTCCGTAACCTGTACAATAACCAAGCTATAGCAACATTGTTTTTGTAAGACCGAACACAAAGGAACTATTATTGTAGAGTACTAACACATCGCCCGGCTACGGTATTAGCAGTAAAAGCTAACTCCGGCAAGAGGTAAGCTAGCTTCTACAACAACACAAAATGCGTTTGAATTTGTAATGCACAACACAATGTGATAGGACACCAGTTTACACTGATTAAAAAACATGAACAATCATATTACAGTATCTGTCAAGTATTAGCCCACATTTCATGTTTTGTTTGTACACAGCTAGCCAGACAGCCTATGTACTGGAGTTTTAATAACACGCATGACGTGCTGCGTGTATCATGATCAATTTTGAAGGCCTACTGAAATTACATTTTTTTATTTAAACGGGGATAGCAGATCCATTCTATGTGTCATACTTGATCATTTCGCGATTTTGCCATATTTTTGCTGAAAGGATTTAGTAGGGAACATCGACGATAAAGTTCGCAACTTTTGGTCGCTGATAAAAAAAAGCCTTGCCTGTACCGGAAGTAGCGTGACGTCACAGGTTGAAGGGCTCCTCACATTTACCCCATTAGTTTGAGCCAGGATGAAAGATTCGTGGATGAGAAAAGTGAGAGTGAAGGATTAAGAGTGCAGTGCAGGACGTATCTTTTTTCGCTCTGACCGTAACTTAGGTACAAGTGGTCATTGGATTCCACACTTTCTCCTTTTTCTATTGTGGATCACGGATTTGTATTTTAAACCACCTCGGATACTATATCCTCTTGAAAATGAGAGTCGAGAACGCGAAATGGACATTCACAGGGACTTTTATCTCCACGACAATACATCGGCGAAGCTCTTTAGCTACGGAGCTAACGTGATAGCATCGGGCTTAAATGCAGATCGACGGAGCGACGAATGACTTCACCCGATCATAGATGCGGTCGGCGGCTAGCGTCGGGTAGCGCATCTGCTATCCATCTCAAAGTCCTCCTGGTTTTGTTGCTGTAGTCCGCCGCTAATACACCGATCCCACCTACAGCTTTCTTCTTTGCAGTCTTCATTGTTCATTAAACAAATTGCAAAATATTCACCAACACAGATGTCCAGAATACTGTGGAATTTTGAGATGAAAACAGAGCTTTTTGTATTGGATCCAATGGGGTTCGAATACTTCCGTTTCAACGATTGACGTCACGCGCAAACGTCATCATACATAGACGTTTTCAACCGGAAATTTAAAATTGCACTTTATAAGTTAACCCGGCCGTATTGGCATGTGTTGCAATGTTAAGATTTCATCATTGTTATATAAACTATCCGACTGCGTGGTCGGTAGTAGTGGGTTTCAGTAGGCCTTTAAAGTGTGATTCACTCAATGGACAGTTGTTCGTTTGGTCCAGCTTTTTTTCCGGTTTATTTGGGTAAGCACTCCATTTATGTCGAAATAGCAAGGCTTCAAAGTCCACATTTTGCAGCTTCGAGTCACACAGACCTCACTCTCCCGGCTTCCGTCTGCTCCAACGCTAAGTCTCCGCTCTGGCTTCTAGAAGCAATAGTTCATCCTCTGTATATTCAGCTTCAAAAAGATAAGGTTGACAATGCTCATTTGTAAAAAAAAAACAAAAAAAACACGCAAGCATTTTGTTTCCAGAAGTAGGAACACAGTTGTTGCCAGAAGTCAGAAGTGTGCTGCCATGGAAACAGTTGTTAATAATGACCAAAACACGTTAAATATTGAATATATTACATAATGTTATGAATGTGTCTGTTACTACATTATATATAGACTTGCAGCGTGTATATAAAACGTGTTGAAGTAGTTTAGAAGGCTTTGAAGGCTAAAACAGACACCCCCATTAGCCGCATCTTCCAACTGTTTTTTTTATCATCTTTAAAATCCTTAAAGAAAAAGTGCGTTCTTGTCTTTCATAATGATTGTGAACGATAGGCAAAATTCTCCCCAAAAAAGTGCAGTTCCCCTTTAATATTTGACAGTGTTATACAGCAACTAATTTTTACAGCATGAATACATAACTGCACGTGTTTCATGTTTTGAAAAAGCGTGAGTGTGTTCAGTGTTTGATAACCTTGTATATAAAACAATACGTCAATAATCATATCTGAGTAGATGTTCCTGCCCTGAGAAATTCCAAGCATTCTTTGGCCATTATTTTGACAGACAGGATGGCTCCAAGGGGCCAAACAAACATTATTCATACTGAACCTGGTGGAGGAAATATCTTGTTTACTAAACGTTTCTAATTACATTAAAACATGCAAGTACGTTATAGGAGTCAGGTGGTGTTCAAAAGTGATACACGCATAAAGTACGTTATAGGAGTCAGGTGGTGTTCAAAAGTGATACACGCATAAAGTACGTTATAGGAGTCAGGTGGTGTTCAAAAGTGATACACGCATAAAGTATGTTATAGGAGTCAGGTGGTGTTCAAAAGTGATACACGCATAAAGTACGTTATAGGAGTCAGGTAGTGTTCAAAAGTGATACACGCATAAAGTACGTTATAGGAGTCAGATGGTGTTCAAAAGTGATACACGCATAAAGTACGTTATAGGAGTCAGGTGGTGTTCAAAAGTGATACACGCATAAAGTATGTTATAGGAGTCAGGTAGTGTTCAAAAGTGATACACGCATAAAGTACGTTATAGGAGTCAGGTGGTGTTCAAAAGTGATACACGCATAAAGTACGTTATAGGAGTCAGGTGGTGTTCAAAAGTGATACACGCATAAAGTACGTTATAGGAGTCAGATGGTGTTCAAAAGTGATACACGCATAAAGTATGTTATAGGAGTCAGGTGGTGTTCAAAAGTGATACACGCATAAAGTACGTTATAGGAGTCAGGTGGTGTTCAAAAGTGATACACGCATAAAGTACGTTATAGGAGTCAGGTGGTGTTCAAAAGTGATACACGCATAAAGTACGTTATAGGAGTCAGGTGGTGTTCAAAAGTGATACACGCATAAAGTACGTTATAGGAGTCAGGTGGTGTTCAAAAGTGATACACGCATAAAGTACGTTATAGGAGTCAGGTGGTGTTCAAAAGTGATACACGCATAAAGTACGTTATAGGAGTCAGGTGGTGTTCAAAAGTGATACACGCATAAAGTATGTTATAGGAGTCAGGTGGTGTTCAAAAGTGATACACGCATAAAGTACGTTATAGGAGTCAGGTAGTGTTCAAAAGTGATACACGCATAAAGTACGTTATAGGAGTCAGGTGGTGTTCAAAAGTGATACACGCATAAAGTACGTTATAGGAGTCAGGTGGTGTTCAAAAGTGATACACGCATAAAGTATGTTATAGGAGTCAGGTAGTGTTCAAAAGTGATACACGCATAAAGTACGTTATAGGAGTCAGGTGGTGTTCAAAAGTGATACACGCATAAAGTACGTTATAGGAGTCAGGTGGTGTTCAAAAGTGATACACGCATAAAGTACGTTATAGGAGTCAGATGGTGTTCAAAAGTGATACACGCATAAAGTATGTTATAGGAGTCAGGTGGTGTTCAAAAGTGATACACGCATAAAGTATGTTATAGGAGTCAGGTGGTGTTCAAAAGTGATACACGCATAAAGTACGTTATAGGAGTCAGATGGTGTTCAAAAGTGATACACGCATAAAGTATGTTATAGGAGTCAGGTGGTGTTCAAAAGTGATACACGCATAAAGTACGTTATAGGAGTCAGGTGGTGTTCAAAAGTGATACACGCATAAAGTACGTTATAGGAGTCAGGTGGTGTTCAAAAGTGATACACGCATAAAGTACGTTATAGGAGTCAGGTGGTGTTCAAAAGTGATACACGCATAAAGTACGTTATAGGAGTCAGGTGGTGTTCAAAAGTGATACACGCATAAAGTACGTTATAGGAGTCAGGTGGCGTTCAAAAGTGATACACGCATAAAGTACGTTATAGGAGTCAGGTGGTGTTCAAAAGTGATACACGCATAAAGTACGTTATAGGAGTCAGGTGGTGTTCAAAAGTGATACACGCATAAAGTACGTTATAGGAGTCAGGTGGTGTTCAAAAGTGATACACGCATAAAGTACGTTATAGGAGTCAGGTGGTGTTCAAAAGTGATACACGCATAAAGTACGTTATAGGAGTCAGGTGGTGTTCAAAAGTGATACACGCATAAAGTACGTTATAGGAGTCAGGTGGTGTTCAAAAGTGATACACGCATAAAGTACGTTATAGGAGTCAGGTGGTGTTCAAAAGTGATACACGCATAAAGTACGTTATAGGAGTCAGATGGTGTTCAAAAGTGATACACGCATAAAGTACGTTATAGGAGTCAGGTGGTGTTCAAAAGTGATACACGCATAAAGTACGTTATAGGAGTCAGGTGGTGTTCAAAAGTGATACACGCATAAAGTATGTTATAGGAGTCAGGTAGTGTTCAAAAGTGATACATGCATAAAGTATGTTATAGGAGTCAGGTAGTGTTCAAAAGTGATACACGCATAAAGTATGTTATAGGAGTCAGGTGGTGTTAAAAAGTGATTCACGTATAAAGTACCTTATAGGAGTCAGATGGTGTTCAAAAGTGATACACGCATAAAGTACGTTATAGGAGTCAGATGGTGTTCAAAAGTGATACACGCATAAAGTATGTTATAGGAGTCAGGTGGTGTTCAAAAGTGATACACGCATAAAGTACGTTATAGGAGTCAGGTGGTGTTCAAAAGTGATACACGCATAAAGTACGTTATAGGAGTCAGGTGGCGTTCAAAAGTGATACACGCATAAAGTACGTTATAGGAGTCAGGTGGTGTTCAAAAGTGATACACGCATAAAGTACGTTATAGGAGTCAGGTGGTGTTCAAAAGTGATACACGCATAAAGTACGTTATAGGAGTCAGGTGGTGTTCAAAAGTGATACACGCATAAAGTACGTTATAGGAGTCAGGTGGTGTTCAAAAGTGATACACGCATAAAGTATGTTATAGGAGTCAGGTGGTGTTCAAAAGTGATACACGTATAAAGTACGTTATAGGAGTCAGGTAGTGTTCAAAAGTGATACACGCATAAAGTATGTTATAGGAGTCAGGTGGTGTTCAAAAGTGATACACGTATAAAGTACGTTATAGGAGTCAGGTGGCGTTCAAAAGTGATACACGCATAAAGTATGTTATAGGAGTCAGGTGGTGTTCAAAAGTGATACACGCATAAAGTACGTTATAGGAGTCAGGTGGCGTTCAAAAGTGATACACGCATAAAGTACGTTATAGGAGTCAGGTGGTGTTCAAAAGTGATACACGCATAAAGTACGTTATAGGAGTCAGGTGGTGTTCAAAAGTGATACACGCATAAAGTACGTTATAGGAGTCAGGTAGTGTTCAAAAGTGATACACGCATAAAGTATGTTATAGGAGTCAGGTGGTGTTCAAAAGTGATACACGCATAAAGTATGTTATAGGAGTCAGGTGGTGTTCAAAAGTGATACACACATAAAGTACGTTATAGGAGTCAGGTGGTGTTCAAAAGTGATACACGCATAAAGTACGTTATAGGAGTCAGGTGGTGTTCAAAAGTGATACACGCATAAAGTACGTTATAGGAGTCAGGTGGTGTTCAAAAGTGATACACGCATAAAGTACGTTATAGGAGTCAGATGGTGTTCAAAAGTGATACACGCATAAAGTACGTTATAGGAGTCAGGTGGCGTTCAAAAGTGATACACGCATAAAGTACGTTATAGGAGTCAGGTGGCGTTCAAAAGTGATACACGCATAAAGTACGTTATAGGAGTCAGGTGGTGTTCAAAAGTGATAACACGCATAAAGTACGTTATAGGAGTCAGATGGTGTTCAAAAGTGATACATGCATAAAGTACGTTATAGGAGTCAGGTGGTGTTCAAAAGTGATACACGCATAAAGTATGTTATAGGAGTCAGGTGGTGTTCAAAAGTGATACACGCATAAAGTATGTTATAGGAGTCAGGTGGTGTTCAAAAGTGATACATGCATAAAGTACGTTATAGGAGTCAGATGGTGTTCAAAAGTGATACACGCATAAAGTACGTTATAGGAGTCAGGTGGTGTTCAAAAGTGATACACGCATAAAGTACGTTATAGGAGTCAGGTGGTGTTCAAAAGTGATACACGCATAAAGTACGTTATAGGAGTCAGGTGGTGTTCAAAAGTGATACACGCATAAAGTACGTTATAGGAGTCAGGTGGTGTTCAAAAGTGATACACGCATAAAGTACGTTATAGGAGTCAGGTGGTGTTCAAAAGTGATACACGCATAAAGTACGTTATAGGAGTCAGGTGGTGTTCAAAAGTGATACACGCATAAAGTACGTTATAGGAGTCAGGTGGTGTTCAAAAGTGATACAC